>NC_074719.1:38647011-38789511 GCF_947242115.1 Biomphalaria glabrata | reverse complement strand
TAAAGGCTCAATCTCTTATTCAAATCCTCAAGAAAAAAAAACATTTCCGTAAAAAAAGTAAAGTGTACTATTTCCAGTGTGTACCGCTGCAGTTCACGCGATGATATGAAAAACTACTTAATAATTGTTGTTTTAAATTATGTCCAACTTATATGCATACTAAATAGATTTTTTCTCTTAAAATTTTTTTTTGTGTGTGTGTAAATGTAGTAGTTAGTACGACAGAACTTACATAACTTAGCAATACAAATGTAATAAAAAAATTATTTTGACAAAATATCTAAAACCATTTGCATAACTATGTTCAAGATATAATATATGGATACAATCCCTCCTTAAGAGTCTACCGAATTTATTTCTATTAATAGTGAATAATTGTAAAAGTGGTGTATTTTTTATGAAAAAAAAAAATGTTTGCATAAGTGATTTAAAAAATTAGATTTTTCGCTTTTAGAAAAGAAAAAAGTAGCCGTTGCATAAGAACTTTGAATAATCTAAAATATTACGGTGTCAGATTTTCACTATCATTTCTAGTTTACGAGATCTAAACGGGACAGACGGACAGTCATTCCATTCAAAACTAATAGCGTCTTTTCCCCTTTCCGGGGCCACTAAAAATGGTAGCAGAGCCTAATTTAAATATATGAAGAACATGTGCATTAATTAGTAAGAATTGTTTAAAATTGTTCAGTTTGTAGTCGCCCCTCTATGAGGACTGAGGACGAAGCCCATAGGTGGCTGTACTGTATGCTATTTCGTAAATCCGGCCCTGGATGCCAGATGAATATATGTAAGAAAGAAATACAGAAACACATATACTCTGATTCGAATAAAACAGGAAGTTCGGGACGACAGTGCTAGTATTAGTAAAGTACAATATCCCTTTTGGACATTGCCATCTATAACACTAAGGCAGATGATCAGTGGTTTCTAACAAGGTTAACAAGGGTCCCATTAGGCCAACACAACGATCAGCCGCCTTTACTTTCCCCAACTAATGTCAGGAACCCGTTAGATTTGGGTGGACTCAGACTCGTCTTAAAAATTCCGAAATTAAAAAACTAGTCTTTATCGAGATTCGAACCCCTCGGTTCGGAAACCAAGCAGTTTATCCCTCAGCCACCATGCCCCACATCCACGCTAGTGTTACCTGGTACGCATGCATTTTCCCTATCCTAAAGTTATTCTTGTGTATGATAATGAATACAGTAAGGTCAACCATATGACCCTAATGCAAGGAACAAGAAAATAAAAACCCAATAAAGGAACTAAGATGAATTGCTCCTAAATAAAAATTGTCACGTAATCTTGATCTCAGGCGTAAACAACATCCGAGCTTGCTTCATAGCGGTCCATCCCTTTTGGTTTCTTTTCCACAACAAAAGCTGAAAATATATTTAAGTCCGGTTAAAATTAATGTCAATGCGTTAAGCATTCTTCGTAATACATTTTGTTCACCTATGTATGAGTCCGCCGCATGACATTAGATTTACCTTGCTCGAAATGGATTGGCTCTCTACCGGATCTAGAAACTACAGTTAGGCCCTATTTCCACTATAAATTGAGGCCGCGAGAGCCATTTAGGTCATTCTGGTCTGTTAGAGACACAAGAAATATATTCTTTTTCGGTATAGGTCGTTAAGAAAACGCTTCTCTAGTATTTTTGTAGTCGACGGAAAATGTGCACAGTAAAGCTTGCATTGTTTTTTCTTGTGATGTGGGGCAGTAAGTATAATTAATTTTGCAACAAGTAAATGTACAGTTTAGTTGTTGTTGTTTTTTTTGTTATCAGTAAGAAATTACACGAGAATTCACTAGAATAAACATAAAATAGAGCAGTGAGATTTATAGCAAACAAATATTCATATCTGACTAGAGTTAGAATAAAACCATTAGTATAGTAATTAAATTTAGAGACCCACAACTGCAGAGATACAACATCCTACGCAGTAATAATACACTAAACACTGAAAAGCATATCACTAATTATTCTTTGTGCTAGGAATGCTTGCTTGCAAATGCGCCTCCTTCCCTAGTGCCATCAGAGCATGGGACGGGTTGCCTGAATCAGCCAGGAAATTCAATGACTTAGAAGAGCTTTAGTCTCTAATGAACATGCACGACTAGATTGACCAATGAATACCATAAGTACGCAATTATCTTATCTTTTGAAGGAACGTCTGTAATTTATAAGATAAGATTTCCAAAGTAGCTTCAAACTGTGATCACGTGGCTGAGGGGCATCTATCGTTTGGCTACCCGAGAGGGCTCGAGTCTAGATCCTGATATAGACAATAAGACATTAAGTTTTTAATTCGCTGAACGCCAAAAGTTAAAAATAGCCCCCCCCCCCCGAGGATTATACACGTTTTCCCCAGCGAATAGTAGCTGTGCGGGGTATGCAAAGGTCACGTGTGGGGTTAACAAAATAAATGTTACCCATAAACATAGCATAAAGGGAGATATGAGCATACCAGTGGGTATTTATACCTCCAATAGGTCGCTGTGTGGTTGTGAAATGTACATTGGTAAGCTTTATAGATCTCTCATTATAGACCTCAACAAAACAAATAGTACCGATGCGGCAGAGAATCTCTTATATACCAGTAATTCATTGTGGCAAGGAAGTTAGCCTCTAAACGAATTTGCCGATACCGGTAGTGTTGAACCGTGCACATGCTGGGTTTATAAGAGCGCAGGAAGTACTTTGTAATTTATGCTGGGTATAAGCGTGTGCGGGTTTACGCGTATGCGCGGTATATGCGCGAAAATACGATATATCTTTGGAAAACAAAAAAGCTAGCTAGTAGGCCACACAGCGAAAACCATTATAAATATTGTCAGAAATATGTAATAATCTTAGAATTTAATTTTGCTTTCTATTAATGAAATTATTCCGAATGACGTCAAAGAAAAAAAATAGGACACACTACGTTCCGCGGCTTCAACGAAAAAACTTATTGCAATTATAATGCACTACGGGAAATAAATAGAACAAGAACTGATAGACCAACCACCAGCTTCTTAAAGTATGAACTGATATTAAAAATCATTCTTCATTCTATTCAGCTTGCTAATTCAACGGCTCAAAAACCTGGCTGGAAAAACATGGACACGCATTACAATAACGATTTTTCTAGAAATTTGACATTTGATGTTTATCTTTGGGCAAAATAATTATTAGCTTATTAGCCGCACTGTGAAAACCTGAGTTTGACCGTTATATATTTTAAAAGTAAAATTTTAAAAAAGTTCTCTAGAGGTCTAGAAAATCTTTATCTTGAACAGACTACGACTTCGGGTATTTCCGCAGGTAGGCCCTGTTCATTAAAAAAGTATAATAAATCAATACACGTTCATGAACATTTTGCGCACCGTCTTCTAAGTCTGGATCTATAGGCCTAGCATAAGAATTGTATTCACCTTGAGTGAGTAGAATTACACATGCGCTTAACCAGGATTTTTTTTTTGTGGGGAGGGGGGCATTGAGGCGGGGTAAAAATTGTAAACTTTGTTTAAATCTATCATTAATTAATTATTAAGAGTACAATATTCGCTCTTACAAAACACCCATCTGCTTCATAAAAGATGAATGGTCTCTATTTAGCGGTCCCCGAAAGGGGAAAAGACGCTAATAGTTTTGTGTGGGATGTCCATCCGTCCTTCCGTCCGTCTGTCCGTCCGTCCCGTTTAGATCTCGTAAACTCGAAAAGATAGGGAAAATCCGACATCATAATATTTTGGACCATTCAAAGTTCTGATGCAACGGCTACTTTTTTCTTTTCTGAAAACGAAAAATCAAATTTGTTAAAATCACTTATGCAAGAATTTTTTTCATAAAAATACACCACTTTTACAACTATTCACTATTAATAGTAACAAACAAGGAATGCTCTTTAGTAGGGGAGGAAATCTTCCATATTTTAAACACATTTATGGGAACGGTTTTAGATTTTTTATAACCATCTAAAGGAATTTTTTTTGATGGAAATGTTGTTTTTTCTTTACAAAACAGTTATATCAATTAGACCAGGCTCACATCTAAATTCACATTCACTTTCACCTATCCTTTGGTCTATTGGACCGCTGGGGCACCACACAAGATCTGTTAACCTTTTTTCTCCATTATTTTCTGTCAGTTGTCTTTGATAGAATTTTAATCTGATGTTCTTTCTGAAAATATTGAAACCTGCCTTTTTACCTCACTGGGTGGACCACTCCGGGGACCGATTTTGAGTTTGTGTTTTCACACAAACTGTCTTTGTAACCTTGTTTTTTTTTATTTATATTATTTGTTTATATTATATAGAGAGTCTATAATGTAAGTAAGTAAGAAGCGCGGTAGCTGAAGACGCTTGGCTTCCAACCTGGGTTACCGGGTTCGAATCCTGATGAAGACTGGGATTTAAATTTCGGGATCTTTGGGGCGCCTCTGAGTCCACCCGTCAAACAAATGTAACTATAATTTAATAGTAAAACGCTTGGCATCCAAGGAGTCTCCGATTCAAATCTGGATGTAGCATGGGGTTTTATATTTCTCAATTTTTGGGACGCCCCTTAGTCGACAAACTTTAATGGGTACATGACGCTAATTTGGGAAAGTAAAGGCGGTTGGTTGTTGTGCTGGCCACATGACTCCCTCGCTAACATTTTCTCTGTAGACCGCATGGTCTAAAAGGGGAACTTTACTTTTTTATTTTTTACTTTATGTTACTTATTGTCTTCAATAAACTTTCATTGTTCTGTTAATTCATTATCGAGATTCCTAAATTTCAATTAACCCAGATAAAAATAGAAACGATCTAATTCTCCATAGAAGTGATGCAGAGTTGACGCATGTAAACAAGAGATTTCAATCTTGTGTTTCATTATAAAAAAATAAACCTTCATGCCTTATAGGTTGTCTATCATTTCGGGAAAAAAAAGGTGGATTTAAGTATCTAATTACCGATCCAGATCTACATGACAAAGTGAGTTGGCTTGCCAAGTGATGAATAGCTTTTTTTTTTGGTGGTGAAACGTCACCTACTTCATGCACCTGACCTAGGTAGACATACATCATGTCCTCATTAACAGAGACTCTTAGCTCTCAAGCCAGTCATTAAAGAACGAATACTAAGTGATACTTGCCAGCTTGTCATGTCATGGAACATGTCTAGGAGACAGATCACGTCAATACCAACACACTTTTCTTGCGATCTATAGGGCAGATGATGTCAATGTCAACTGTTTCTATGGCCGACTGATAACCAGGGTGTCGTGTAGCCAGCACAACAACCAACCGCCTCTACGTTCCCAAATTAGTGTCAGGAACCAATTCAATTTAGTCAGGGACGTCCTAAAAATGGGGAAATGTAAAATCCCATTATAATTCAAGATTTGAACCAGAGACTCCTTGGTTCGGATCGTTTTACAACTAAATTATAGTGACATTTGTTTTTATTTATCTGATTGACGGGTTGGATGAGTGTTAGAGCATTAATTACCAAAGCAAACGTCTTGTGTTAAATTCTTGGTTTTTGTCAACAAATTCCTAATGATTGATTGACACCTGTCAGAATTTTTGTCCAGTGTTCTGCCTTGCACGAACATCACGTGATAGATGACCTTCAATTGTTTTAGATGTCTCTATCTGATCTATGTTTCTTGTTATACTAAAATAGGTAAAGAATCATTCATTCATTAATAAGAGCAAAATAATCGCTTTTACTAAACGTCTTTAGCTTCGTAAAGGAGGAACTCTTTTTTTTTTATGCTTCTTTTGTCGGTGCGCGCTGTCTGAGTGGTTAAGCGGTTGGCTTCCGAACCTAAGGTGATTTTGAATTTCGGGATTTTTAGGTCGCCTCTAATGGGTAAATGATCTTATTTGGGGAAAGTAAAGGTGGTTGATTGTTGTGCTGCTCGATAAGGCCAAAGAAACAGATGACCTTAATGTCTTCTGCCTTAGAGATAGCAAGGTCTGAAAGCGGAACTTTTTTCTTTTACTTCTTTCTCACAAAACATATTCAAATATTATACGCGTATATTCGCAAAAATACGGCATATCTTTGGAAAACATAATTACTAACTAACAGGCCACACTGTGAAAATCATTATAATTTGTCAGAAATATTTAATAATCTTAGAATTATATTTTGCTTTCTCAACAGAATCAATCGCCCTACCACTGGATTCGCTGACTAAAGACTATACAGAATCAACTTCAGTAACCGTAACTTCAAGTTCACCAGCTGCAACAGAATCCTTCAATGAAACGTATTTAGAAGCTAATCTCACAAACTCCACTGACATTAATACAACACATTTAACTGAAACGAGCAAGATAACTTCCACGGAACACCCGTTCATGGCATTTCTGGACTCGGAGGGTCTAAACGTGACAGAAATTGCTACTACAAACTCAACAGAAACTATCATGGAAAAGGCAACAGTTTCTTCAATAACAGAGGAAAGAGAATTTTCTACAACTTTGACTGACAACTTCAATGACACCAATGTGATTCCGACAGACAAGAACAGCAACGGCATCCCAAATAACACTGGGACCAATGGTGTGGCAACGATCAATGAACCAAATGTCATCTCAACTACCAATGACACTAATGTCATCCCATCTACCAATGACACTAATGTCATCACATCTACTGATGATACTAATGCCATCCCATCTACCGATGGCACTAATGTCATCACATCTATTGATGCTACCAATGCCATCCCAACTACAAATGAAACCAATGTCATCTCATCTACCAATGACAACAATGCCATCCCATCTACCAATGACTCTAATGTCATCTCATCTACCAATGACACTAATGTCATCACATCTACTGATGATACCAATGCCATCCCATCTACCAATGACACTAATGTCATCTCATCTACCATTGACAACAATGTCATCACATCTACCAATGACTCTAATGTCATCTCATCTACCAATGACACTAATGTCATCACATCTACTGATGATACCAATGCCATCCCATCTACCGATGGCACTAATGTCATCTCATCTACCAATGACAACAATGTCAGCCCATCTACCAATGACTCTAATGTCATCGCATCTACCAATGACACTAATGTCATCACATCTACTGATGATACCAATTCCATCCAAACTACAAATGACACCAATGCCATCCCAAATAACAATGCAAGTAATGTTATCACATCTACTGATGATAACAATGCCATTCCAACTACAAATGACACCAATGTCATCTCAACTACCAATGACACTAATGTTATAACATTTACTGATGACACCAATGCCATCCCATCCACTAATGACACCAATGTCCTCTCAACTACCAATGAAACTAGTGTCATCCCATCTACTGATGACAACAATGCCATCCCAAATAACAATGCAAGTAATGTTATCCCATCTACTGATGACAACAATGCCATCCCAAATAACAATGCAAGTAATGTTATCCCATCTACTGATGACAACAATGCCATCCCAAATAACAATGCAAGTAATGTTATCCCATCTACTGATGACACCAATGCCATCCCAACTACCAATGACACTAATGTCATCTCAACTACCAATGACACCAATGCCATCCCAATTACCAATGACAGCAATGCCATTCCATCTACTAATGACACCGATATCACAAACGCCAATAATACCAATAACACCACAGTTATCCCATCTACCAATGATATCGAGTTCATCTCAACGATTAATGATACCATTGAAATCAATGCTCAACAAATTAGCAATGACCTATCAACTACAAGTGTCTCTCCAACTACTATAGAAGTGGTTCCATCAATAACTTCCACTCCAACCACCTCTACCACCACAGCTATCCCATACAACTCTACCACCACAACCATCCCAACAACCTCTACCACCACAACCATCCCAACCACCTCCACCACAACAACTATCCCAACCACCTCTACCACCACAGATATCCCATACAACTCTAGCACCACAACCATCCCAACCACCTTTTCCACCACCACCATCCCAACCACCTCTACCACCACTATCCCAACCACCTCTACCACCACTATCCCAACCACCTCTACCACCACAGATATCCCATACAACTCTACCACCACAACCATCCCAACCACCTTTTCCACCACCACCATCCCAACCACCTCTACCACCACTATCCCAACCACCTCTACCACCACTATCCCATACACCTCTACCACCACAGATATCCCATACAACTCTACCACCACAACCATCCCAACCACCTTTTCCACCACCACCATCCCAACCACCTCTACCACCACTATCCCAACCACCTCTACCACCACAGATATCCCATACAACTCTACCACCACAACCATCCCTACCACCTTTTCCACCACCACCATCTCAACCACCTCTACCACCACTATCCCAACCACCTCTACCACCACAGATATCCCATACAACTCTACCACCACAACCATCCCAACCACCTTTTCCACCACCACCATCCCAACCACCTCTACCACCACTATCCCAACCACCTCTACCACCACAGATATCCCATACAACTCTACCACCACAACCATCCCAACTACCTCTACCACCACAACCACCCCAATCACCTCTACCACCACAACCTTCCCAACCACCTCTACCACCACAACCACCCCAACCACTACTTCCACCACAACCATTCCAACCACTACTTCCACCACAAAGCTCTCCAATCCAACAGCGCCACCTAGCCCCCCGTTTCAATGTTACGAATGCTCCAGTGGAGCACCTGGTTACTGGCAGTTCACTGAATGTCCAGCAAATGGCAAACTTAAAGGCTGGGCTAGGCAGGGAACATACACATGTAGCGGACCTTGCGTTCAGACTGTAACCAGATGGCCATTAGGAAGTAAGATCTATTTATTTAAAACTTTTGAAATGATTTAATGTGATTAATATTGCATGAAGATGTTCAGGCCAGTGGCGTAGTTAGGGATTTGGGGGCCCGGGGTTAGGGCTTGACCTCTTTAGGGCCCCTGAATTTTGACATTCGACATCATGACATGGGATACTGGCGTGGATTTTCAAATTTTGACTCCCCCCTCCCCACCCTAGCTACGCCACTGGTTCAGGCCTAAATATTTATAACATCTCTATATTTCTGAGGTGATTCAATGTTTTCTCATTAAAAATGCAATTTGTATGTAAGTTATTGGTCTAAATATGGGCAAAGTGTAAACAAGTATTTTATCTGTGTAATTCGATTCTAAAAACGGTCTACTACAAAAGTGAAAGACCCAAAATAAACAAAAATTTAAAAGGTAAATGTAAAACTTATATAAAAAAAAACGAAAAAAAACAAACATTCGAAATTCTCGAGTTTTTTTTTTTATGTTGACCAAGTCCAGTTTTCGAATATTAGATTAATATGTTTTCTGTCTTATAGATTTTCTTCTATGCCGGTAATTGTATCCGGTGTATCCCGTGTATCCGGTGTATCCTGTTTATCACGTGTATCCGGTTTATTCCGTGTATCCGGTGTATCCGGTGTACTATTAAAAAAAGGAAATGCTGATTATCTATGCTATGCAATTTATGAGCTTCACTTTTTACCTCTGTAAACTCATATTTCTACGCTCTTTTGCTTGTGGCACAGTTATTTTTTTTTAATTTAGTTGGCAACAGTGATATTTTAACATTTCGTTCTTTACATTGTTTAGAACCGAAAACTTAATTTACCGTGAAAATCTTCAATTTATTAATGATTTCTGGTGTTTTTTTTTCTTACAGACGTTGTTCGAGGCTGTTCTACAAACTACAATTTCCAGTTTCAAGTGCCCTCTAGCGGCTGTCGGAAATACCAAGAAGACATCGTCTGCTTCTGTTCGGGGAATAAATGCAACAAAGGGGACATGACTGTGGAGCAAGCGATACTTTTAACAAAATTTTCCTAATGGAGTTAGGGCACCTGAATTATTACAATTATGTTATTTGAAAACATCCAACATTCAGAAAAAAAATATCTATTAACACTTAAAACACTTAAACAGTTTTTTAATTGTTTAAATATAATCAGTTGTAATCACACAAAAAAAAGTATATCAGATGTCATTTTCATTATGCTTTGACAGACCACGAGAAAAATGTCCTTTCAGAATGTTCTGAATATCTTAGGACATAATGAAATCTCAATTTGCTTACATTTGCTTACATTATAATTACATATATACTTGTGAAGACGGATATGTACGAGAGTATGTGTACGTGAATGAAAGTCACATTTACAATTGGCCAGTTACCATATTGCAGGATCGCAACAAATGGCATTAACTCTTTCTCTCCTAAACTGAACACCATGAAGCATGCTTCAAAGTCAATTTCTATATCTAGTATAGATTTTTAAAAACTTATTTCATTATTTTAATATTTAAAAAAAAAAATAGTATTTCTTAAAAAGATGTAAAAAGTAAACTGTTAAAGAAAACGTCTCCAACGTATATGGCCGCCCCCCCCCCCCCCCTGCATACTTCCCAAGTGAAAGTAGAACCTGGTTGTGCGTTCTAAAGTATAGTAGTATTAAAGCAAACATTGTAAAAAAGGGAGAAGACATAGGCTATAGGTGTTAGCACAATGCAAGTGTCCGATCGCTGGTAGAGAAGCGTGAAACGGAACGTTTTTTTCTTGTTGAAGAGAAAATGTGTTTTTTTTAAATATATTTTTTTAAATTTTTTTTTTATGTATTTATATTTTTTTTATATCTTTTTAATAGATGTTTCACGTTTTTTTTTTACGATTTCGAAAATCCATTTAATGAAGACAATCAATAAAAGTTATAAAAAAACAACAACATTGTTACATTTTGTTTTGTTAAAAGTTCAGTCTGTCTTTCAATGTGAAAACTAATACTATAAACAAACGGAGGCTGAAAAAAGATAACTATACCAAACTTACGGACGTTTGTGGAATCTCCCAAAAACGTCACATAGTCTCAAACAAAAACTGGGCTTCAATGAAAATGAAAATCTTTTTGTTTCAAAAAAACAGGAAAATATTTTTGTAACAAAAAAACAAAATAAAGGCTGTTTTTTTTTTTTTTAGAGAAAAGCCTTTTTTTTTGGTTGTTATTTGTTTACAAAACTGATATCAATTAACTCTGTCTTCGGGGAAATGTTCTACACCTTATTTCTCCCACTTCCCTTTCTAGGATCAGGTTTGAACTTTGCACAATTATTTATCGTCGATGACAGCACATACTTCAATAAAAAAAATCAACAAATTATTTAATCCATTAGTCGTTATTAATTAATTTTGAAATTTTTTAAAACTACGATAGACTTTTTTTTAGATTATAAAAACGTTAATTTTATAAGTACCTAAATAGCTCAGTGGCTAACGCGTCGGCCTTCCATTATGGAGGCTCGAGTTTAAATTCAGACTCAGGCAACTTTAAACAAAATTGAAAAAGTAACACGATAACTCTCTCTCAGCTATCCCCCCCTCTCTTAACTGGTCCACAAAAGTTATTTGACCAAAGCAAACTGAGCATGCTAAAAGCATGAAAGTTGCGCTAAACAAAAACAAAAAAATGTATACAAACATTTTCAATCGCACAAATTAGTTGTGGTTGGTTTAGATTTACTAAAAATAATTCCATGATTGATTCAAAATAATTAAGGTATTTCAATCAATATATGCTTTGTTTTTTAAAAAGTATTTTAAAAATATTTTACTTATTAATTTTAGTATAATGCCTGGCCGTGGTGTTAGCGCGCTTAACTGTTGTCACGAAGACTCACAGTTCGAACCCACAGAAATTTCATAATAATAAACAAGTAACATAAACAAGTGTTGTTTTTTTAAACTTAATTTTTCCTTTATGAAGATCTTGATTTTTGTAAGAGCGATTGCCAACTTACATTCCCGACACTACATTTATTTATTACATTATATTTTATTTATCTTCTAAAA
The DNA here is from genome assembly GCF_947242115.1 of Biomphalaria glabrata. Taxonomy (NCBI): domain Eukaryota; kingdom Metazoa; phylum Mollusca; class Gastropoda; family Planorbidae; genus Biomphalaria; species Biomphalaria glabrata. Next base: position 38,777,594 of record NC_074719.1, on the reverse strand, counting down.
ATGGGAAATAACAAGCTGGTTTTATTAATTGTAATCCATAATGTGACTCCTTTTGAATGTTGAGAAATGACACTGCTACAGAGAATGGTAGCCTTAGCTACACACGTACACGCGCGAAATCATCATCTCTCTCTCTCTATGTTATTTTACAAAGTTTTTTTTTAGATGTGTCTTTAAGGAAGCGGAACTAAATACACTATTACGTAAGGCTAATTAAAAAAAGAGTTCAGGAAAAAGAAAGAAAATATGCATTAAAAATCCGAAATTTGTATTTTGGTGCAATTTCTGTTTATGTAGAATGCGGCCTTTTGGGGAAATACCGAAAAAAAATCCGTTTAATAGAAAGCTTGCGATTTTTTGAGTATTTTTTTTTTTTTTTTTTTTTTGCGAATCTGTCAAAACTGCGTTTTAGTGAGCCCCTAAGAGGTAAAAGGAACATGTGTAAAACATTTTATGCGAATCCCTTTCCTAGTTTTGATCAATCAATCAATTAGTCAGTGTCATTTTATAGGAATATATTTAAGATTTAGTTTTCAGAAAAAAAAAATCTGACACAGACATTGCGGAATGCAACGCTAATGTAGGCGCTTTGTGTTTTAATGTGCACTTTGTGTTTTAATGTGCACTTTGTGTTTTAATGTGCACTTTGTGTTTTAATGTGCACTTTGTGTTTTAATGTGCACTTTGTGTTTTAACGTGCACTTTGTGTTTTAATGTGCACTTTGTGTTTTAATATGCACTTTGTGTTTTAATTTGTACCTTGTGTTTTAGTTACGTTTATTATGTGCACCTACATAAATATATTTGCAAGTTTTTAATTAGTATTATATATTTAATTAAATACATTATTGTGAAAAAGAATACATTATTATGAATTATGAGGTGCCAACGAATTCACGTTCTTATTTGACAAGTGTGATGTTCATGTTCATTGTCTGTTAATTTAACATAGGGACTGTTTATACTGAATATAAATATGAATTTATTGAATTAGAAACGGTTAAGCTTTTCTCAAGGATAGTTTCCTTTGTCATACACAAATTGCTAATACTTGCTTGCTCAACTCTCACAAGTACGTTCGGCATCCGCAGACAACGCTCCACTCCGTTGGCTTTGATAATGTCCACAGTATGATCAAATCAAGTTCTCCTTTCAGACCTTGCGATCTATGGGGCAGATGATATAAAAGTCATTTGTTTCTGTGGCCCACGGTTACAGACGGTGTTAGGTGACCAGCACAACTAACGTGCGTTAATCATTAGAGCTGGGTGGACTCTGGGGCGCCCTAAAGATCCGGAAATTAAAAAATTCTAGGATTTGAACCCGAGACACCCGGTAACTGTCCCAAGAAAAATGGGTTGTCCATAGCTTCATTATGCAGACGTAGTAAGTCGGGGATCTCAAAGAAGTGGACATAGAAGTTAACTACTGGGGAAAACCTAACCCTTTGGTAAGAGAGATGGTGACAAAGAAAGCTATGGACATCCAAAAAAAAAGGGACTCTTCTTTGGACGAAGCTGGTTCATCTACCTGTAAAGCTAACTCCCTCTTTACCTGCTTGTATGTGCATGGAGATGTCTCTCTCGAATAAGGCTCTAGAATCACATGAGACTGTGCTTCACGAGTTGAACCAAAGTCATTCTACTGAATGAAATACAACTAAGTCAAGAATACATTATTTAAATTCAGTAAATAGATATGTACTATCCAAAGGGCCACGATTCTGAATAGCGTGATTCTGAATTAAACAATACAGAATTGTAGGATTTTTAATTGCCAACTTTTGAGGTGCACAATTCTGCTAAATACAGTTGACCTGTTGGTGTCATGTTACGAGGTTTAAATGACCCTTTCAGTAAATGGGGGGAGGAGAAAGTTGTCAAGACGAGTCAGAGGCTAAGAGAAAGCAAATGTGATATGTACTGAATAACATTTTAAAATGTACTAAGCGTGGCCATTGAATTATTTATTCTGTATTTACATGTACACACATTCATTTTGTTGAATGAAATTCTTCTTTTTTAAAATTTAAACACCGTCAATTAAAATGTACTTCGTGACAGAGAGGGAGCTTGGGAAAGAGAGAGAGAGAGAGAGGGAGAGAGAGAGAGAGAGAGACGGATCACATTATTGATGGCCCAGCAGGTAGGCAAGTATGTGATATACAATCTATCACAATTGTTAATTTTTCACCTCATTTACGCTGTCCTGGGACTAATTACAGCTGATAAAAAAGATGTCCGAGTCTTAGCCTGTGTCAGACAGTTGGAGTACGGCAATATATTTTAAATGTGGCTCGAATATTCAAGATCTATTTTTTAAGGAAAGCGATAGAGCCTGAGCAACAACGACAGCGAGGACGCAAGTTTCTGTAATCAAACGCCCTGGAGATATTCTTGTAAAAAGTCACATTAAAAGTGGTGTTACAAGGTGGCGCCCAACATGAGGCTGGAATGATGGCGTTTTGTACAGGCGTAATAGAGGGGAATATAGATGTTGTTGAGATATTTAATATGTACTTCGTTAGAATTCTTGTGTTTCTTAGAACAGGTTATTCAGGAGTTAGAATTTTAAATTGTTTACTAATATGTTGGGACAATGAGCTAATAGATCATGTATAGTGCCCCAACGGTTTAGCAGACTATGAGATGCCCTAAAAATCCCAAAATGCAGAACCCACTATTCAGAAAGATTGGAGTCCAGGCTCTTTACCTCTCATCCGTCGTGTCCCTCTCCCTAGAGCTTATAATGTAGAACCTAAATATAGATATATATAATGAGCTTTAATGAAGGGTAAGTCGCGCATCTATGTATCTAAAATCTAGAATAAATCTAAGAAACAAAAAAAAAAGCAAAAATGAAAACTTCTTAAATGATTGTTAACAAACAAAATATAAAGAATCCTTTAAAAAAACAACAACAATGGTTATGTAAGGGGAAGAATTATTCCACACTTACAAGTATATCTATCAATAATGTAGAAGTTATTTCCCCTTTCCAATATCAAACTCAAAGAAATAATTAATTGGCTAATTGGTAGATTTTTAAAAATTGATCCATGTTTTGTTAGGTACAATAAATAATGGTTTTAAAAGTTCAAACTTAATCTGAGAATGGGTGTGGAAAAAATAACGTGTACAATTATCGAAGGGGACACAACCAAAAATATTTAGCCATTTCTCAGAAGGATTGATTTCCCTTATTGGTATGAAACAAAATAATTAATAACGATTTATTAGTTGACTTATTGCTTAATATATTTTTTAATGGATCCGTGTATTGTCCTCGCTATTGAACAATCGCGCAAAGTTTCAACTAATTCGAGAATGGGTGTGGGAGAAATAACGTGCTCAAACTTTTATACCAGACAGAAAGACAAATTGGATTTAACTCTTTCTCTCCTAACCGACGATACCAACGTTGATTCCACCAGAATGTGGTAAATAATTACGGAGAGAAAGAGTTAAAACCTTTTTGCGTCATCTCAGAATATTTCTAGTACTAAAAGAGACATTGTCTTCTATCAGAGATACAGGGAGATAAGTCTTCTGTTACTACGGTAGATAAATCTTCGCTAAGAAAACGTGACGTGGAAAACGCCTACGTTAAAAGGTTGCGCAATATTTAAAAAGAAAATGTCGTTGCATCTCGTTTGGAAGGTTTCTCAAAATGACAATACATTATCTGTCACGTCTGCTTTTGTTTTGGTTGAAATCTGCCCCCCACGCGTCACTGACCTTGTTGATGCTTCAGAGCTCCGTAACAAACAACGGCTTTACCTGGCCTCTCCTCTTTGTTCTGAATGACGTCACACAGGTGAGACAAATGTGATCTTAAGGAAGTTTACACACGAAAGAAAGAGTTCTATATTCGGGTGTGGCAGGAAATCTTAGTCAAAGCAAAATTATGGTTTTAGAACAGTTTAGCTAGGTCACGTTCACAGCTTGGGCATCTAACCCATGGGGTGCTCAAGTTCGAATCCCCATTAAAACAACGAATTAAAAAAATTTGATATTTTACTCGAGCTGGTTTTTTTTTGTGGAGAGTCTAAGGGCAGCACAGAAACTTTTCTCCTAGAAGTCCTGAAAATAGATTCACACACACAGGCACTGAGTATTAAGTCGCGGTGGCTGAGTGGTTAAGCGCTTGGCTTCCGAACCTGGGGTACTGGGTTCGAATCTCAAAGAAGACTGGTGTTTGAATTTTATGCTTTTTAGGGCGCCCCTGAGTCCACCCAACTATAATGGGTACCTGACTTTAGATGGGGAAAGTAAATGTTGGCCACATGACACCCTGCTCATTAACTGTTGGCCGAAGGAAGAGATGACCTTAACATCATCTGCCCTATAGATCGCAAGGTCTGAAAGGGGAAACTTTTGCACAGAGCATGCAAAAGTATAACGAAGTCTCAAGATACAACAGTAACATTGTTTATCTACAAATTATGTACTATGCATGAAAAGAAAACACGCGTCTTGCATATTGAAATGTTCTAGAGACTTAAAGATGATTTCTAGAAGAACTGAAACTAAAAGCGGTTACAAAACATTTTCGGTCAGATGTTTTCTTCTTTTTATTTTCTCGTTTTCTCTCTTTTTAAAAATAAAATATAGTAGCCGGATATGACCCGCGGCCTGCGGGTCTTAGTGTGGGCATTACTGATATACTGGATTGTATTTAGATCTGTGTCAAACATAGCGAATGTTCCCTTCACATTTGTAAAAAAATTTGCCACGAAAATAAAAATAGAGTGAGAAAATGGCTTATCCGTTCGGCCAACATATTCATATCCAATTATTCTAATGTAAAATACTGTGGAAACGGGTTTACTCGATTTGTTTACAAGTTTTGTACTTTAATAGAGGATATTTCACGCGTGACGAGTTATGACCTCAAGGCACTTGCGTGATTTGATTTTACTAATCTTTTATCAACTCTGTCTGTCTGGTTTAGAAAATCGCAGCTGAATATATATCGCTGGGAAAGGAATTATTTCAATACCGGAAATAGTGCTTGGCGGCGAGGCTCCTCCCCGAACCTCGCTGAGGGAGCTACAATTTCTCCACTAACCCCAGGAAGAAACTATTCAAGGGTACAAAAAACTTCTTCCGAAAGAATGAACGGTCACAATATAATAAAGATTAATTATGCACAAACACACACACACACACACACACATATATACATACATACATACATATATATTTTTTTGGGGGGGAATTCCCCACCCCACCCCCCGAATAATTATGCACACACACATACATATATATGTATATTTTTTTTGGCGGGGGAATTCCCCACCCCCACCCCCCGAAAAAAAATCCTGCTACGCCCAGACCCCTTTGCTAGTAATGTAGGGGAATCTACAATTTTTTCACTAACTCATGGAAGAACCTATTCTAGGGCACAATAAACGTCTTCCGAAAGAATGAAGGGTCAGAATGTAATAAAGATTATGTACACACACACACACACACACACACACATAAATACATATAATTTTTTTTTCGCGGGGGGGGGGGGGGGTCGGGGGGGTCGTAGAAACAAATTCACCCCCCAAACCCCCCCCCCCCCGAAAAAAAATCCTGGCTACGCCCATGAAGTAGATATTTAACCAAAGGAGATGTACATATTTAACCAAAGGAGATGTAGATATTTAAGCAAACGAGATGTAGATATTTAACAAATGGAGATGTTTAACCAAAGGAGGTGTTTAACCAAAGGAGATTTAGATATTTAACAAATGGAGATGTTTAACCAAAGGAGGTGTTTAACCAAAGGAGATTTAGATATTTAACCAAAGGAGATGTAGATATTTAACCAAAGGACATGTTCATATATAAGCAAATTTAATCAATAGGGATCAAGATATCTACTAAGTGGTGAAACTCCTCCTTTACCATGCAGCCCCAGTGTCCTCCAGACAAAATTATCAAAATCACATTTCACAAACATTAAACTCTTGTCTTTAAACCCCTTCATATAACCCCTTACTCGATATTTAATTTACTTCCAGATCACTTATTGCCTAAGAGTCGAATATATCTTCATAACAATGTGGTAGCAGGGAGACAACTGTAGAAATTCAACCTTCGTGCTACTAAATGTAACACAACGAATGCTCTTCCCTTTGCGTAAAAAATGTACAACAGCAAAGTGAAACAAGTAGGCCAAAGTACGAGGTTAAGAGTGCATTTACATATGTGCTGATAACGCACGGTCGATAACTGCGTTGCTACACGGGCATTGACCTAGTTAAATGTAATCGCTTTACCAAGAGTTATGGTTCTTGTGTTAAGTGTGTAGAGTTTGCTTTGTTTACTATAAAACTATTGTGCTAGCCATTCTCATTTAATAAACCTAAGGTCTGTATATATAGATTGTGGATTACGCAAGCTTAACTACTTATTTTATATCCATAATTTTTTGTTTATAAGACGGTGTAATCTCTACTTTGTAATGCGCCATTTATTCCAGTAAATAACATTTAAAATTATGATAACTTACAAATAAAAACATATAAAAAAAAGCCCACAAAAGAGGCAAGATGGCCCATAAAAGAGGCACATAAAGCCCAGAAAAGAGGCAAAGAAAAGAGGCCCAAGGATTCCTCAATGTTACAACAATAAGTTAGAGCGAGTCATGAAGTTAATTAACACTACAATGAGGCAATTTTATTAATCCTCTTGTACAGGGGTGGACAACCTTTTCCTATCGAGGGCCGCATTACAAAAATTTTGAAAAAAAGGGGGGGGGGCGCATATACATACTTAAAACAGAAAAATGCGCTAGTTAACTGTGCATCTCATCATCATTATCTCATCCCTGCCTGTGGTCCCTTCTGGAGCATAGGCCACCAACCAGCCTCCTCCGGGCATCTCGGCTCCGGGTAAGCCTCCTCAACTGCCCCCATGCTTTACCCATCTGCTTGGCATCTGCTTCCAAATTGCGGCGCCATGTATTCCTGGACCGTCCCCTCTTCCTCTTTCCTTGGGGAAAGACCGTGTATACTGTCTCTTATCAATTAATTCACATTTGTACTGTATTATACATTGACCTTTCATTTTTACACTCCCAGTTGAGGAATTACAACAAGATTTTTAAATATTTATTTTGTCATCGTCTGTTTAAATCACAACATTTCACCACCAATAAACAGTTGTACTTAATTTAAAGTGTTTAACTGTGTACACGCGTGCATTATGTTCCAGAATTGTGGAACTAGCTTACTTGTTGTTACCCTTGTGACTGCTTTCAACTTACAGTCAGTCAGCATCGACCTGTTCCTACACTTTGTTTAGTTTCAAACAAGAAATTACTAGTTCACAGATGTATGTGCACCCAAATTTTGTGAAAGTTTAGCAGCAAAACTTTTTAAAGTTTGGAAATACAGCTTCTGCACTAAATGGAGAACTGGGGGTATTAAAAACTAATTCTCAGTTCTTGACGTCTTAAAATTTGTTTTTAAATTCCATTATCAAAGAATTGAAATAAGTCTAGTACTTTTCAACCATTTCACTAGAAATAGCTTCACCTATCAGCAAAGGAAAATGATAAATCCTGTTTTCACTTGCTTGCATGGAGAAACTTGAAAGCTTTGTTTGAAAAGATTTAACATGCACATACATTTTATGTGCAATATTGTCGATGAAAAACATGAAGTCTGTCTTCCACTCTTCCTTAGAAATATTAATAACAACTTCACGGCCAATATCCTTCAAAGAAAATAATTTCTTCTTTGAAATCCTATATTCTTCTCAATACCTTGCTAATGCTAAGCCATAGGATACTGCTGTTTTCAAATCTTCAATACTTCTAGGCCTGTGGTTAAATGTCCCAAGCACTTGTTAAGTTTGATATTCAATGCAGCTTGCTCTTCTTTAATTTATTAAAAAAAAACCTGCTTTTTTCAGTCAAAACACGGGCTCCATCAGTTGTTAACCCTTGCCATTTGGTTTCAAGCTAACCCAAGAATTTCAACACAGTTCTTCAAAGCATTGAATAAATAGTGGCCTGAGTTTGAATATTTATCTGAATGTTTCGAAATATTGCAAATAGAAATAATCTAAGTTTACTTTAAGCTTTTTAGAAAGACATGTACCTACATTGTTTCTTTCAACTCTTCATCACAAGTGATAAGAATCAGACATTTCAATACTTTATATAGATATTTAAAATTACTTATTTTAAATAGATTTGCATTTTTTGTATCTATAATCTGTGGGCACACCTGATTTCTGTAGGTGTCCGCGGGCCGCATAAGGCGAGCCGCATGTGGCCCGCGGGTCGTAATTTGCCCACCCCTGCTAGTTGAAGAGATACACATACTATGTATCAGAAGAATTCTAGCGTAGAGATCACCGTGTGACACTAACTCTAACGATGCCCCAGTGGCATAGCTAACCCAAATGCAGTGCAGGATTCACGCATAGGCCACAAAAGCCATAGCTAATGGCCCCCACCGTAAGAGATGCCTGTTTGTTATGATATCCATGCTTTTAATAAAAGATGTATTATTTCACCATATAGCCTATAAATATTGTCTAAAATCGTATGTGTATATTAACTCTATAATCTATATCTAGGTATCCGAAAAGCTTATTAGACACTGATATAACCTATACTATAGTAAGGCTGTTTAGACTTATAAAGGGCGCCATATCTGAAATAGCTTTCAAGCCTAAATCGAATATTGCTTAAACGTAAAGTGTTCTAAAATTATTAAATTAAATGTAAGGATCCCGTTTTTCATTGAGCTATCTAGTATTTGACATAGTTTTACTGTCGAAAGAGTTTTGAATCGAAAATCTTGAAATTCTAGCCAGTGAGCCAGACTGACCAAAGCGCTCTGTCTGGACAAAGGTCCAAACTCATATCCATATTTAACACCGCTATTTCCAAAGGGTCCTGCACTCCAGACGCAAGGATACGTGGCCGAAGGCGGAGGACACAAGGAACCCTCGCCCTTTTCCCATAGTTTACTAAGCTAACAGTGCAGGACTCGCCATTGATGAAATGGTCCCTTGAGGAACGGCGCCTGGATTTGTTCAGGATCGTGGAAGCTCTCATACAACTCAGAACTGTGCAATGGGAAAGCTCTGGCACTCCCTAAGACACTCCCACAGGAGTCTTGTTTTGCTACCCGTTTAGCCCAATCGTTCCATGCGACGATCGTTTCCTCCCGAGTGCCGCGTTGAGGCGAGACCATTCCTTATACAAGGCCTCAACACCCACCTGCAATCGCCACGTCGTACAGACATGTGACATGTCAACGAACGAATTGTCTAAACTGCCCACAGGTGGTGACGTTGCAGGTCAGTGTTCGGCCTTCTATAACGATTGGCCTCGGTTGAGGCAGGATAGAGTACGCGGGTATTTCCTATCTGTAAGGTTATTAGTACTGATTGTACCTCATTCAAACCGTGTCGTCAATTCATTGCTGATGCGTACTTTGACTTGTTGATCTTCCCGATTTGGAGTTTATTAAAAGTGTTTTTATTGACAGGTTACAAGAAACGCCCTGCCTTCACATTTGAAGCACTGAGTGATATTTTTTTTTTATACCTTAACGCTCTGACTGGATCAAGCTGTGCAATCCACTGTCTCTTGACACACAGAGATGAAGGCAATAAGACTGACTCTGTGCCAACTGTGTCACAATGACGTGCGGGGGTACCTCATCCCCACCCGTCTTATGTCGTCCGTGACTCAGATGCACGAGGGTCAGGTCAAGGTCAGGCCTTTTTCAGAGATACCTGGACCAAAAGGAATTTATCAGTGGCCAGTAATCGGAACAGTGTTGCATTATAAACCTTTCAGTAAGCTACTATAAATTTATTTTTGCTCATGTTTGAAAATAAAATAACTTCATAATATTTTCCTCACATCAAAAAGAAAAAAAAAAGGGAGGGTAATAGGTAATTTAAAAAAAAAATCAGGTTTTGTTAGGTATAATAAATAATTGTTTGAAGTTTCAACTTGATCAGATAATTGGTGTGGGATAAATAACGTGTACAATTATCAAGGGGACAAACCCCTACATATTTAGCCATATCTGTGAATACTGAAAGATACCTTGTTGGTATCATAAAATAATTATCTACAAGTTATAAATAAACTAATTCGTAAATTTCTCTTATTGATTCATATATTGTCTGCGTCAATGAATAGATGTGCAAAGTTTCAACTTGATCCGAGAATGGGAGGTGGGAGAAAAAACATGTACAAACCTTTTACCAGACAAACGGAATGAATTGATATATGCTTTTTTTAAATTAATAAAGCGTTAAATCTATTACCGCCTGTGTGATATCAATGTCTTTTCTATCAGCCAAACACACTCCGGAGAAAATTCATCGTCTCATGAACGAGCTGTTTGACAAATACGGACCCGTGGTCAAATTTCGAATGGGGCCTCAAACGGTTGCAGTTTGTGACCCTAAAGACTTTGAAACTGTTTTCAGGAATGAAGGCCAGTACCCCGTGCGGCCCACTCTTGACATAGTCACAGCTTACAATAAAAGAAATGGACACAAGGAGACGTTTGCACAATTGTAAGTCTGGCGCTGAATTAGAATCACGTTAGCTATACCTGCTTGGTGTGTCTACTTAGGGGTTAGAGTTAGACTGAGAGTTTTGACAGACTATTCAATCATTTCTCTCTCTCACTCTGTCTTTCTGCCTGTTTGTCTATCTATCTATCTATCTATCTATCTATCTATCTATCTATCTATCTATCTATCTATCTATCTATCTATCTATCTACCTACCTACCTACCTACCTACCTACCTACCTATCTATCTACCTACCTACCTATCTATCTATCTATCTATCTATCTATCTATCTATCTATCTATCTATCTATCTGTCTATCTATCTACCTACCTACCTACCTACCTACCTACCTACCTACCTACCTATCTATCTATCTATCTATCTATCTATCTATCTATCTATCTATCTATCTATCTACCTACCTACCTACCTACCTATACCTACCTACCTACCTACCTACCTATCTACCTACATATCTACCTATCTACCTATCTATTATCTATCTATCTATCTATCTATCTATCTATCTATCTATCTATCTATCTATCTATCTATCTATCTATCTATCTATCTATCTAAGCGTGGTTCAGAGGCTAACTGCGCTTGAACTTGGCTTGGCTTAGCTACCTATGAAGGGGACTCGAAGTTAACACCCGACTCGGGCATATTGAGCACCTGAAGGCAGCACGGAAAAACCTTCTCCTAGATACCCCTCCCCCCGACTAATCCACAACTGAGATTGGACCAAAGCGCTCTGAGCATGCTATAAGCATGAAAGTAGCGCTATATGAAAGTTATATATAATTTATTTATTATCTATCTATCTATCTAATCTATCTATCTATCTATCTATCTATCTATCTATCTATCTATCTATCTATCTATCTAATCAACCATTAATCATCGCCCTTATGAGTAATGTTAAGATCGTTGGTTTATTTTTTGTCACTTCTCTGATAATCCATTTGATTGGATCAATAAAATTATCTTATCTTATCTATAATCTCAAAAGTACTTAGAGCAGAATGCAACTTTATCTTCTTCTGTTGCTAACGAAGACAGGGTGAAGAGTGGCACGCCAGAAGGACGCCTCTGAACAAAAGACTGGTTAGAAGTGACTCTGCCTCGTATTATTTGGAGCAGCAGGGCCAAGTTGCAGAGGACTTGGTCCGAGCTTTGGCCAAGGAAGATTTGACAGCTGTGGATTTTCAGGATTTATTTTATCGCTACGCCTCTGAAAGTAAGAAAGTTAGTCTATAGGCCTACTACTCTATAGCAGAATTAGGAAAGAATTTCGAATAAAAATAAAAAAGCTTATTATGCACTTTTTATAAAGCGCTATGTAGATCGTTATTTTAAATGTGAAATATGAAAACAGAAAATAGGCGTAAAAGGCAACATCCGTAATCTAACTAGACTCCCCCACCGGACAAAACGGCACTGTCTGTATCAGAAGTAACAACGTTCCCAGGTCTGTGTAGACATGTGAAATACCTAATTCTTTAATCTGAGCATTCAAAGACAGTTCCTTTGTATGTGTTTGGTGGCTGAGTGGTATAGCCCTAAGGTTTTCAAACCGAGGGGTATCAAGTTCGAACCGTGGTGAAGTTTGAGATTTTGAACCTTTGGATTTTTAGAGCACCCCTAAGTCATCCCAACTCTAATGGGTACCTAACATAAGTTGAGGCAGTAAAGGCGGATGGTCATTGTGCTGGCCACATGACAAAGTCTTTAACCGTCTGCCTTTGTATCGCCTGCGTTTTGTTATTTGCCTTTATAAATTTTCGCTCCTCAGTTGCCTGACATTCTTTCAAGATGACCTGCCCAACGTAGTCTGTTCTTTTCTTTTCTGTCATTATCGGTGGGTCTTCATACAACATCATCAGCCCACATAGATCGAAAAGTCTGAAAGGTATATTTTATTTATTTTTATACCGTTTCATTTGACCTTTAATTTTTTCAATGTACTTTCTAACCTTTTTTTCCCCAAAGGTATATTTTTAGTGGCATTCAATAGAAGACTGGGACTGTTCGAAGAGGAACCAGATAAAATTTCTACAGACTTTGTACAAGCTGCCAAAACCTCCACCCAGATGCTGCAAGACGCTTTGCTGGGCAAACTGTTCATGACCAAATGGTTGAAGAACTCCTCCTACAAAAAATTTGAGGCTCTTCTGAATTTCCAGAAAAAGTTTGTTTTTATTTATTAATAAAATGCAGAATTGCTGATACTTAAAAATATCTCATTTAACTTTGTACAATACAGAAATCTATTACAACTAACACAAGGTTGGAATATGTAGAACCAGTGGAGGAGTTTAGCAAATGGAGTCCCCCTACTCCCTTCAAGATTCTATGTGCTTACTAATGTTACTACATTTAAAAGCAAATTATATATGGGAAGAAAGATATTAGAGTTCGGGTGCATTTAGTATCACTTCCCTTATTTTCTTTAATATGTATATATTGTAAACCTGTTAAAGTTTTGACATGCTGATGCTACATTATAAGATGGCCTTGTCTGCACAATTGGGTATACATAGAATCAGTACTGCTTATAGTTTATATGGAGGTGCGATGGCTGAGCGGTAAAGCGCTAGGCTTCCGGACTGATGTCCCGGTTCGAAGATTGGGATTTTTAATTGCAGGATCTTTGGGCGCCTCTGAGTCTACCCAGCTCTAATGGTTACCTGACATTAGTTGGGAAAACGTAATGCGGTTGGTTGTCGTGCTGGTCATTGACACACTCCGTGGGCCACAGAAACAGATGCGCTATGCATCATTTGCCCTAACGATTGCAAGGTCTGAAAGGTGGAACTTACTTGTATAGTTTATGTACCTTTACAAAAATCCTTCTTTTACATAAAAAAAAGTTATCTGCCGCGTTCAGAATTACAACTCTATGATTATGACAGCCTATTAAAATAGCAAATTTATTGAAATCTATAATCACGTGTCATGTCTTTGAATTCAGAGTTACGGCTGACTGTGTGATGGAGGCTAGAAAGGTTCTGGAAGATCGGATGAAGTCTGGAGATTTCAAAGCAGACGAACCCAACTTGCTGTTTTCTCTGCTCTCAGAAAAAAACATGACAGATGAAGATATAAATGACGCTGTGGGAACCTTGTATGCTGCTGGAACTGAATCAGTAGGCCTATTCATTTTCTTTGTATATTTCTATACCTAAAAATGCTTGTTAACAATAATCCTAGACATTGAACTTTTTTTTATACCCTAATTTCTAATATAATTAAAAAGAAAAACTTTTTTTAACGTTAGACAAAGTACAGTTTTAATTGTTAATAAAAACGCCACACAAATAAAACCATAAATATTCACATAAGTTACTATATATCTATAAATGTTACACTTACATATTCTTAACACTCCATACGTGAAATTTAATCAATATCTAGTTACAAATCATCAAGAATAAAGATTTTCTAAAACTAACTGCATACAAGTTATATCCACGAAGATGTTATTATCTGAGCTGATCATTTTTTTCCTTAACAGACTGCTAAAAATTTGCAAACATTCTTCTACACATTGGCCCTAAATCCCGAAAAGCAGGAAATTCTAAGACAAGAAATACTTAATATTCTAGGAGCTAATGGCATTTTGACAGCCCAAGCCTTGTCACAGATGGCATTTTTAAAAGCTGCTTTAAAGGAATCATTCAGGTTTTGAGATTTAACGAATATTTTTAAAACTCTCTCTCTCTCTCTCTCTCTCTCTCTCTGTCGCTCTCTCTCTCTCTCTCTCGCTTGTAGTAAATATAGAAATAAACCTACAGTTTGTTTTTGTTATCAGGATTGGGCAGTAAGTCAAGTTATAGACTCATACCTATTAGCAATATATCAAATATTACATAGTCTTTATAAATCTTTATAAATATCTGTTTAAAATGTGTACAATGAAACAATGCACAAGATTTATTAATGTTAATACACTAGTAGAAAGCTTAGTGTTGGTAGGCCTATACACTAGTAGAAAGCTTAGTGTTGGTAGGCCTATACGCTAGTAGAAAGCTTAATGTTTGTAGGCCTATACACTAGTAGAAAGCTTAGTGTTGGTAGGCCTATATACTAGTAGAAAGCTTAGTGTTGGTAGGCCTATACACTAGTAGAAAGCTTAGTGTTGGTAGGCCTATACACTAGTAGAAAGCTTAGTGTTGGTAGGCCTATACGCTAGTAGAAAGCTTAATGTTTGTAGGCCTATACACTAGTAGAAAGCTTAGTGTTGGTAGGCCTATATACTAGTAGAAAGCTTAGTGTTGTTAGGCCTATACACTAGTAGAAAGCTTAGTGTTGGTAGGCCTATACACTAGTAGAAAGCTTAGTGTTGGTAGGCCTATACGCTAGTAGAAAGCTTAATGTTGGTAGGTCTATACACTAGTAGAAAGCTTAGTGTTGGTAGATCTATACACTAGTAGAAAGCTTAGTGTTGGTAGGCCTATACACTAGTAGAAAGCTTAGTGTTGGTAGGCCTATACACTAGTAGAAAGCTTAGTGTTGGTAGGCCTATACACTAGTAGAAAGCTTAGTGTTGGTAGGCCTATACACTAGTAGAAAGCTTAGTGTTGGTAGGCCTATACACTAGTAGAAAGCTTAGTGTTGGTAGGCCTATACACTAGTAGAAAGCTTAGTGTTGGTAGGCCTATACACTAGTAGAAAGCTTAGTGTTGGTAGGCCTATACACTAGTAGAAAGCTTAGTGTTGGTAGGCCTATACGCTAGTAGAAGCTTAATGTTGGTAGGCCTATACACTAGTAGAAAGCTTAGTGTTGGTAGGCCTATACACTAGTAGAAAGCTTAGTGTTGGTAGGCCTATACACTAGTAGAAAGCTTAATGTTGGTAGGCCTATATACTAGTAGAAAGCTTAGTGTTGGTAGGCCTATACGCTAGTAGAAGCTTAATGTTGGTAGGCCTATACACTAGTAGAAAGCTTAGTGTTGGTAGGTCTATACACTAGTAGAAAGCTTAGTGTTGGTAGGCCTTTACGCTAGTAGAAAGCTTAGTGTTGGTAGGTCTATACACTAGTAGAAAGCTTAGTGTTGGTAAGCCTATACGCTAGTAGAAAGCTTAGTGTTGGTAGGCCTATACGCTAGTAGAAAGCTTAATGTTGGTAGGCCTATACGCTAGTAGAAAGCTTAGTGTTGGTAGGTCTATACACTAGTAGAAAGCTTAGTGTTGGTAAGCCTATACGCTAGTAGAAAGCTTAATGTTGGTAGGTCTATACGCTAGTAGAAAGCTTAGTGTTGGTAGGTCTATACACTAGTAGAAAGCTTAGTGTTGGTAGGCCTATACACTAGTAGAAAGCTTAGTGTTGGTAAGCCTATACGCTAGTAGAAAGCTTAGTGTTGGTAGGCCTATACGCTAGTAGAAAGCTTAATGTTGGTAGGCCTATACGCTAGTAGAAAGCTTAGTGTTGGTAGGCCTATACACTAGTAGAAGCTTAATGTTGGTAGGCCTATACACTAGTAGAAAGCTTAATGTTGGTAGGTCTATACACTAGTAGAAAGCTTAGTGTTGGTAGGTCTATACACTAGTAGAAAGCTTAGTGTTGGTAGGTCTATACGCTAGTAGAAAGCTTAGTGTTGGTAGGTCTATACGCTAGTAGAAAGCTTAGTGTTGGTAGGCCTATACGCTAGTAGAAGCTTAATGTTGGTAGGCCTATACACTAGTAGAAAGCTTAATGTTGGTAGGTCTATACACTAGTAGAAAGCTTAGTGTTGGTAGGTCTATACACTAGTAGAAAGCTTAGTGTTGGTAGGCCTATACGCTAGTAGAAAGCTTAGTGTTGGTAGGCCTATACACTAGTAGAAGCTTAATGTTGGTAGGCCTATACACTAGTAGAAAGCTTAATGTTGGTAGGCCTATACACTAGTAGAAAGCTTAGTGTTGTTAGGCCTATACACTAGTAGAAAGCTTAGTGTTGGTAGGTCTATACACTAGTAGAAAGCTTAGTGTTGGTAGGCCTATACACTAGTAGAAAGCTTAGTGTTGGTAGGCCTATACACTAGTAGAAAGCTTAGTGTTGAAATGAACTGGAAAATTGGAAACTTTTGAATTGTATTCAGCGATGGTCTCTTTTCTTTCTCACACACTCTCTCACTCTCTCACTATTTCTCTCTCGTTACCCCCCCCCCTCTCTTAATTAGTGATTAAAATTGTATAAGTATGTCGGTCTATAAAACGATTTTAGCAATCTCTTTACCTAAATTTTGATCTTTATACTTTTTGAATGTATGAAATATCAAACAGTCTTTAAGTTCTTGAGGCTTGTAATTTTTTTTTCACCAAAAGAATTTTCCCCCTTTTTTAAGGCTGTATCCCCCAGCAGCAGTTGGGATCATCCGAGTTTTACCAGTAGATGTTACACTAGGGCAGTATGCTGTTCCAGCTGGGGTAAGTTGATGTTCTAATCTAATTGAACAGCTTTGTGTGTGAGAGAGAGAAAATGTGATACATTGTATCATCGTCATTACCACCACCATCATCAGTCCCATGACTTGCGTTGTAGGGGTGCTGTGAAAGTTCGAGTAACCAAATCTCTCCACATCTCGGTCAGTGGCTGTCCTTAGCAGAAAATCAAGAGAGAGGCCGGTTCATTCTTTCAGCCAGCTTTTATTTGGACCACGCATTCTTCCTACTCCCTCCACTGTACCTGCAATTTTGACTTTTGACAGTGAGTCATGTGACTTACAATAGGACCAAACCAACTCAGCTTTCATCTCTACACGGGGTTGATGAGTTCAACCTATTTGCCAGTCAGAGCTTTGACTTGTAAAAGTACAAACTCATTCCTGGTATTCGATATCCAACATTTCTCAGCAGCATTGAATTCTTCTTTCAGCCTCAGAGTTCAGCGTCCAACTTTCACTATCATACAGCGGAATAGAAACCAATATCGAAGAATGCAGTTACAATTTTACACCAAAGCTGTTGTTATAGATCGTTGTATAGTTGGAAGTCATGCTATGGGCATATGTATTATAACACAATAGTGAGTTATTTGTCGGATATATTGTGACATTGACGTGTGTTACTTGGTTTTATTAGTTTTGGTCATTCCTTCTGATATGAAGATTATTACCTCCTAATACAAACCTTATTGGGGGCGGCAGGAAATGGCAGTGGGCAGGGTTTGAGCCACTGACCATCTTGACATAGTAGGATGCTATAACCCACGACCATATACAAATAATTACACTGTCCTGGGCTGGGCTGTGCGTGATGTTCATGACAGCTATTGTATTTCATTATTTCAGGCTGATATGTAATCTCTTGATAAGTCGCACTAGCATTGTAATGTTTGTTCTAAACTATTTTTACATTTCATAATTCACTGCATAGTTGGCACATGAATGTCCGTTTCATTTTCAGACTCAGATTATAATGTTTAGTCCAAGACCGTCAAAAACACACTTTGAGAACCCTAATCAGTTTTTACCAGAGAGATGGCTGAGGTCGGAAGAAAACGTGAAAAAAGATACGTCCCTTGGTTTCATAGTCCTACCATTTGGCCACGGTCCCAGGAACTGTATTGGAAGACGATTTGCTACTCAAGAAATGTATTTGGCAACTACCAAGGTAATGTGTACAGCACTACATCAACGGCCCGTCGTCGTACTAGCATCTTTGGTGGTACAAGCTGGCATTCCGCCTCACATTGTTTAATGTTTCGCACTATCTTTTTCATTGTCTTTCACACATATTCTCTTCTCTTTCTCTTTCCCACTTTCTGTCTTTCACTATCAGGCTGTTGGTGTCATTCAGTCGCTGAGCGACTCATACAAAAAAAAAAAGAAATGAATACCTGGGCATTAGATATTTAGGTAACAATTTTGCCCACTAAGCAGGTTCCCTATTTCCACTCAGCTGATGAGTCCAAGGAAACGGCAGATGCCCGATACAGTTTGGGGTCAGCAATCTGCCTAAGGGTCACAGACTCCTGATTTTTCTTCATGTTTGACTCCCGAGGCCTTTAACTTGTTTCAGTTTAAGCACAAGGCAACAGAGTTTTGGATTTTTGAGTTTTTCTTAGGTACCCCCACACGACTAATGAACCATTTCTGCACAAAGTTACTGGTTTAGGCGGCAGTTACTCTATTTGCTCCTTCTCCTATGTATAGCATATGATCACCTATCTCTCTCTCTCTGTCTGTCTGTCTCTCTCTCTCTCTCTGTCTCTCTCTCTCTGTCTCTCTCTCTCTCTCTGTCTCTCTGTCTCTCTCTCTCTATTTCTCTCTCTCTCTCTATCTCTCTATCTGTCTCTCTCTCTCTCTATCTCTCTATCTGTCTCTCTCTCTCTCTATCTCTCTATCTGTCTCTCTCTCTGTCTCTCTCTCTGTCTCTGTCTCTCTCTCTATCTGTCTCTCTCTATCTCTCTATCTCTCTCTCTGTCTCTCTCTCTCTCTATCTCTCTCTCTCTCTCTCGCTCTCTCTCTGTCCTCTCCTAACGTCTCTTTCAATTCCCTACTTCCGGTTCCTATTATAACTTAAACACTGACCTATATGCTATATTTGTTGTTCAGGTCCTGCAGAACTTCAAGATTGACGTCGCCCCAGAATCCAAGTCAACACAATTTATCTACAAAATGTTTATCGAACCAGAAGAACCGATTAAGTTTAAGTTTACAAAACTTCATTAGAACATCAGTCAAGTCTTTTGTTACGTTGTCAAAGGAATTATGACTACACACTTGTGTTCTCATCCCTCTTCAAAACAAACAGATATGGTTACAGTCAAGCTGTTGAATTAAATATGGGCCTTGAAGTTGTGTAACTGCAGAGACGTAGCTAGGAATTTGCCATCATTTGGGGCCCAGGGGACTTGACCTCTTTTGCGTAATATTTAATGGGAAATACACTCATTTAGGGGTCCCCCTCAAGTGGGGGCCCAAAGAATTTTCAAATTCTCTTCCTCCTTCCCCCACCTAGCTATGCCTCTGTGTTACTGATTACATTCCAAGTGTAATTATTAAATTTCAGAGTTTTTTTGCCGTTATTTGGTTCAACTTGACTTGAAATAAAACTAGCAAAATCTAAAAAATTCTTTTTAACCATCAACGCTTATCTAAGGGAAAGAACTCGCACTTACAAATATATCTCTCAATAATGTAAACAATTATTTCGCTTATTCGATATCAAACAAATTAATTTATTCCCAATAATTAATTGAATATTTGTTGTTGTTTTTTAAAATCGATTCATGTTTTGCTAGGTAAAATAAATATTTGTTTAAAGTTTCAACTTGATCCTAGAATGGGTGTGGCAGAAATAACGTCTTCCATTAATTATCTAATGGGTCAAAACCCTACATAGTTAGCCTTATCTGTGAATATTGGAGGCTTAATTTCCCTTTTGGTATCAAATAAAATAATTAATTATCAGTAATTAATTAACTAATTGTTTTTTTTTTTATTCATGTCTTGTTTATGCCGATTAATAATTATGCAAAGTTTCAATTTGATCTGACACTCGGTGTGACAGAAATAATGAGTACAATTTTTTTACCTGACAGACACACAGAGACAGAGTGCATTGATTTAAGCTTGTAATAAAGCACACACACAATTCAGAACACTTTAATCCATACAACCAATTAGAATGACTTCATAGATCCAAATATGAGTAAATCAGCTTTATAAACATACCAACGAGGACCAACTAATGGTACCGGTGAAGCAGGTAAACTTTTTCATCTTCCTTATGAAGATCTAGATTTTCGTGCTTCTTTTTACCAAGCTTATATCAGCTCAGTACGTATGTGTTGGTTCAAATCTTTGACAAGTTATTTTTCTCACTTTCCACTGTCAGCTCAGTACGTGTTTGGTTCAAATCTTTGACAAGTTATTTTTCTCACTTTCCACTGTCAGCTCAGTACGTGTTTGGTTCAAATCTTTGACAAGTTATTTTTCTCACTTTCCACTGTCAGCTCAGGACGTATGTTTGGTTCAAATCTTTGATAAGTTATTTTTCTCACTTTCCATTGTCAGCTCAAGACGTATGTTTGGTTCAAATCTTTGATAAGTTATTTTTCTCACTTTTCATTGTCAGCTCAGGACGTATGTTTGGTTCAAATCTTTGATAAGTTATTTTTCTCACTTTCCATTCTTGGCTGCAGTTGAAACTTTGCACCATTATCCATTGTCGATGACAACACATTTATTTATTTAAAAATTTACCAATTATCAATCAATTAGTAGTAATTAATTAGTTTTGTTATGTATGAAAAATGTAACTATTTAATAATGAGAGAACGGCAGCCATTGTCAATCACAATTTTCATGTTAATTCGATCTGCTTTGTGACAGGTATATTTCTTTTTGTCATAATTAACTTTGTTGTTTTGGGTATATTGACAAAATCTCAAATTACCTCATACAGTATGACAATTGTAATATTTGAGCCACTATATTTTTGCCTGAATAGGTGTTCCAAGAACTTCTGGATCAATCTCTAGAAAAAATATTCAAAATGCTCCGCTAAATACTCAGAATGTGCAAAGTATTCCGTTAAGGAAACGTTTGAGAACCATTCAATTAAAAACAAAAACAAACAGAAACTTAAGAGAAAAAAACAAAATATGACCAATGTAGAACATCAACTTATATTACAACCATAGACTATATATATATAATATATATATATATATATAAATACGTATATATAAATATATATATAATTACAACAAATTTACCACGAGAGATACAGTAATAAAATGAAACTTTCGGTGAAGCCTTACATTCAGAAATTTACACATTTGGGCTTTACAACAACAAAAAAACAAGAAAAACAGAAAAAAACACTTTTTAAAACTAAAATCTTATATAAAGTGTAATTGTAAATGAGTTTTGATCAGTCATGTAATTAAACTTGTAATAGGCCTATGACTAACAATAATAAATCTGTGCGATTAGAAATATTTTGTCGATTGTTTTTTGTTAAGCGCAATATCATGCTTTTAGCTTTCTCAATGCGCTATGATCCTATCATTTGTCTGGACCAGTTGGGAAAGATGGGTGTGGGTGGAAGGGGGGGGGGAGAAAGAATGGGGTAGGATGGAGGGGGGGAGAAAGAATGGGGTAGGGTGGAGGGGGCGGGGGGAGAAAGTAGGGGGTATCTGTGTGTATGTTACCGTGATCGCTTTTTAATTGCATTTTTTTTAAAATTTGTACAAATATGAATTCGAACTCAAGGGCTCAAGCCTCCTCAAGACGATACACTAACCATTGTGCCAGTGAAATGCTTATGAAAAAGTAAGTTAAAATTTCAACTTGATACAAGATAGGATGTGGGAGTGATGGATATAGGTGCAAATAGGAACAACATTCACACACGAAACATACACACTCACAACCAGCGCTTTGTGAGTTAGACTTCTATGTTCTTCTTGATGACGACAGATGACCTTGCAACATCCTGGCTGAAAGTGGGATAACGGATTTTTTAAATCTTTCTGTTTTAGTCCTAATGGAAAGGAGACGACCACTTCGTTCAGATCTGATGTAACAGTGGGTGCAGGTTGTCTTTAAGAATCGTGAGTGTTTTGGAAAGGCATCTTTCGTGAGAAAGTT
Source organism: Biomphalaria glabrata (assembly GCF_947242115.1). NCBI lineage: Eukaryota > Metazoa > Mollusca > Gastropoda > Planorbidae > Biomphalaria > Biomphalaria glabrata. Next base: position 38,755,454 of record NC_074719.1, on the reverse strand, counting down.
CAAGAGATAGTAGCTGTGTTCGAGTGATATAATTGGTCTATTTAGTCTATGTCTTTTTGCCAGTGAGTGAAGTATTACCATACCAGCAGGTGATGGCAAAGTTAATTAGACTGCTGATGGTTGCTGCATAGAAAAATGTAATTATAGTTTTGTTGATTTTAGCTTTCTAAGGTAGTAGAGTTGTTGATGAATTTTGGTGTAAATGTTTTGACAGTGTTCACTCCATTTCAGTTTGCTGTTGATGGTTGTACCTAGTTATTTATATTCTTGCACTTGGTCTACGGTTTGGTTGTTTATCTGAATTTCTGCAAGATGGCCTCTATGTTTCCTAAAATCTATTATCATTTCTTTAGTTTTCTGAACATTAAAAATTAGAAAGTTGTCTATACACCATTGGTAAAAGTGTTACTTGTTGAATAGTCCCGACAGATTTTATTCTATGGTTGTATTTATCGCGTGCTATTTAATAAAACTTTCATAAAAGTTGGTTTATCAATTCAAACGTTGGGCTTATGATTCTTGTTCTATAACTTTTCTCCAGAAGTCGAACTTTTAAACCTGCATGAAGACCTTTGACCTAGTTTTATGTTTCGAATGAACCTGCTAAAATGGCCGTTCAACTTCCTGTTGTTTGATATAAATATGAAGAATAAACTCAAACTAATGAGTAGATAGGATAGATTAAAGGAATCAATAGCGATAAGGTACACAGCGTCAGAGATGAAAAATTCGAAGTATTTGTTGACAACCAAGAGCAATACAATACAAAGAATCTCAGAGCTGGAATGTGCCAGGCATGTGACCAACAGAGTTTTCGTTGTCTGTTTTGACCATCGCTCGTTTCTGGCTTCAGATGTTAACTTTGTTCTTTTCATTACCGCCAGCTTGATCTTGATGGCAATAGCGACGTTTCCGAAAAAGACGATAATCAACTGTATGTATTTGTTAATAATGCCGTTGACCATTTGCGTGTTAAGTATAAAAGAGTACATATCGATGGAGAGAAATTCAGTGTATTTGTCCATACTGAAGTTGTCTTTAGTCATACTCTCTATAAAGTAAAGAGTGTACACCTTAAACACAACCCAGGGCAGCCACAGTGCATTTACGAACAAAATGGCAATGATGACGTTTCGTTTCGTCACAACGGTTCTAAAAGTCATAGGCATGAACACCGCCAGTAGTCTCTCGATGGTGATCAAAGTGTACATGGGGGTGAAAACAATCTCTCCCCAGCTTCCGAAAAAGTAGAAAACATGTCTCAGTATGTGTAGCACTGGGTCGTCCTGTTTTAAGCAAAGGTGCTTCTTGTATTTATAGGTCTCGCCTCCTGACATGTACTCGTAAATCTCCGGAATGTTTAAGACTGAAATCTGTAGAAAACATGCGGAAGTCACAAGACCAAGAAGAAGTATATTTGAAGGCTTATTAAAACCATCTTCTCTCAGTATCATCGCGCTCACCAGATTAAAGCCAAACCCTATAACCGCCAGCGTTGGATTAACATAACATTTTAAAATCTTGATAAAAATTTGTAAGGTAAGGGAGGCAAGCTCATGATACATCTTAAAATCACACATTACCTCCCATTGACCTGTCATACGACTGAAATTTCTAGGTACTGCTACATTAGAAGTCCTATTTTTATCATATTTTGTACTTTTCGCGTTCTCGCTTATATAAAAAGCTAGAAATGAAAAATTTAAAATATACTTGACAAACTTATAAGTCTGGGAAATTAAAAGATACCAAGTCTCCATAAGCATGACTACACTTTTATCAAATGCTCTCTCATGCGCAGAAAATGCTTTTGTTCTTGTTAGATTTGTGAAATAGTCAAGAAGGTCTGAAAAAACGGATGCATTTTGGGAAACATTTGTAGTTAGTCTCGTATTACCGCCGTAGAGAACATCTTCCAAATATTTAGCGGCCAGTGTCAAATTCAGTAGTCGATCTTCCGAGAAATACATGCTTTCTTTTTAATGGTTTACGAAATGGCCTTGAAGGGAAAAGCTTTTAAAGCTGTTTTAATAAAATTTAAGTATTCTTAAAACATATACGTATTTACATTGGTAAGGTGGTTGCTTTTAGCATCAATGTCCCATCGGCCATGCTACAAAGAATAATACAGTAAGTGCGAAACGGAGATTTCCAAAAGCTAAAAATAAGCGGACTAGAAAATACGAGTCTGCTTCTAGTTCCACATATATAGCGAAAAAATGTTTGCAAGCCTTTGCAGTAAGGATATTTGTTTCTGTTTTAATGCACACCACTTTCAATAAAAACACTTTTTTATTACACTGAGCTTGGAAAATATATTGTGTTTGGTTATATTAAACTAAAGTTATTTTGATGGACGAGTTCAGCATCCTCATTTTTTTTTTAGAATCTGCATAGATAAGTCGATTCTTGTGGTGCTACTGTTTATTATATAAAGTTGTTAATTCTGAAATACAAAAAAAAAATATGCTTAAAAATATTTATCTCCTGTAGCCGATCGTCATATGAATAAATAAAAAAGGGCTTTGCGCTTATGCGTTTTGTTTCTTTGGTTTAAAACAAGAATAAGTAAATTGGGCCGGAAGTACCTTTTTCCTAATATATCTTTTGCATTTTTCAGTTCAGTTCAGACATTATTAGGCTGTGAATTTAAGTGTATCCGATAGAAAAAAAAAATTCTGCACAAAAATACAAGTAGTTGGGATAAAACCTGATAGGGGCCATAAAAAGAAAAGACCTGAAACAAGCGTGTGAAACTACACATTTACAGTACTTTATTTGATGAGTCTTTTACCCAAGATCTGTGTATTTTTTTTAAAAGGACTAGCTTACTTTCACACAAAAAATAATTGTAGAAATACAAATTGTTGTAATTTTTAAACTTTTAATGATTTTTAGCGGCCCCCGAAAGGGAAAAAGACGTTATTAGTTTTGTGCGAAATGTCTGTCCATCTGTCCGTCCGTCCCGTTTAGATCTCGTAAACTAGAAAAGATAGTAAAAATCCGACATTATAATATTTTAGTCCATTCAAAGTTCTGGTGCAACGGCTTCTTTTTTCTTTTCTAAAAGCGAAAAATCTAATTTTTTAAATTACTTATGCAAGCAGTTTTTTCATAAAAATAAACCACTTTTTTCAACTATTCACTATTAATAGTAACAAACACTTGAGGCTCTTTAGTAGGGGCGATGACCATTTACCATATTTTCAACACATTTATGCAAATAGTTTTTGATTTTTTGTCAAAAAATATTTTTTTACATTTGTTTTGCTGAGTTATGTAAGTTCTGACTTACTAACTACTACATTTACACGAAAAAGTTTACTTTTTTTAAAGAGAAAAAATCTATTTAGTATACATATAAGTTGTACATAATTTAAAACAACAATTAATAAATAGTTTTTCATATTATCGTGTGAATTGCAATACAGCAATGAAACATACAAAACACATAACTAAAGGAAAATTTTTTTTTTTTTTTTTTTTTGCACTTTTTTTTTTTTGTTTTGTTATGAGGAATTAGAGATTAACCATTTACAAAGCAATTAGATCAATTAGATATTCATTATAAGACATCAGTTAGGCCAGATTAACATTTAACTTCACATCCACTTTCACCTATCAATTGGTTTGTTGGACCGCTGGGGCACCACCAGGGGCGTAACTAGGGATTTGGGGGCCCGGGGGGATTGACCTCTTTGGGGGCCCCTTACATTTTGACATTCGACATATGACATGGGATAATGTACGCAAAAATATATACGCCCCAAATCCAATTGATTCAGTATATCAGTAAACTTAACAAAAAGTAATCAAGACTCTTTTAATGAATAATACCTTTATTTATTAGTTAAATAATGCACAAGTGACAAATCTAAATTGATATCGCTTCACGTCGTGCATTCTGTGCAGCAAAGACATCTATAACATCAACTACATCGATACTTTCTAGTATTTGTGACTTCACTGACATTAAAGCCATGATAAGCCTTTCTTGCGTCATTGTGCTCCTGAGATAGCTTTTGATGAACTTGAGCTTTGAGAATGATCTCTCACATGACGTAATGGAAGTGGCCTGAGTTAGCATTATTCGGAGGAGGTTGCAAAGTTTGAGCACACGTAATTACCATATGAAGCCTGTTTCCTCAATATGTCTATTGGTGGTTGTATTACTGGTTTGTTGATGAAAAGTGCTCGTGCATCAATGACATCATTGAAAAAGGGATTTGCCATTTATTTTATCATACAAACAGGAAACGTAGCACAGTTTGTCATAAGCGGGTCTTCATCTAACAGGTGTCTTGGTTCAAGAAGAAACCCAAAGGTATCCATTTTCTTTCCAGCCTTTGAAATTTGCCCTTCATCTCCATATGAAATCTGTCCAGCACTTCTGTCGCAACACGTTTGAATGGCAGTTTTATTGACAGTCCTACATTATAACTCAACTTCCCATCAAGTCTTTTCTTTCTTCTGGTTGTTTTGATTACAGGGAATCCATAGTATTCACTACCTTCTTTTGCTTTTTCGATGGATTGGTTTTTTGTCAGTTTCTCATCATTTTGCAGAAAGCATGAAAGGGTACTAATTTCTTTAGCAGCTTCCCGTATATGCAGTCCAGACTTTTGTAGTTTCTTCTGAACTATATTAATTGGGCGCAAGAGCTTTGACCAGAATTCAAGATAGGCAAAAAATTCTTAATTTTCCACTGCATGAAGAAGATTCTGTGCAAATATTATATGATAGTACGTCATTGTTGGTTGTTTATGTTTTGTGCGCAAGCAAAAGGATTCAGAGAATACAAAAGTGGGAAAGATCCATATCTCGTTATGCTCGAGTATAGAAATACTCCGATAAGTGGACTGTTGTATTCACCATCACAACTGCTGACGAGTAGAAGACTCGGGGAATCATTCCAACTGATCCCAAACTATTGAAACCATCGGTAGCTGAAAATGCAGAGACATTACTCAACGAACGACAGATGAAAAGCAAAGGGAAGTACAATGCAAGACTACCTAAAGATTATTCTGTCGGAGAGTTCGTCTAGGACAAACATGGCAGAAAGCAGTTGTCATAAAAAAACATTCAGCACCCAGATCTTACATCATAAAGACAAACAATGGAAAAACATACAGAAAAAATCAACGCTTTTTGAATAGAGTTTCGATGAAGACATCTCTGGGTACTATGATACCGATGGAGACAATGAACTGCAAACTGTTGGAAGAAACGAAACAGACAGTTATAGACCAACGTCTAGAGAACTTGTTGTGCCAGTCAAGACAACCAGAAGTGGACGATTTGTTAAAGTTCCTAGTAGCCAGGGCCGGCCTTAGGCCACTGCAGCCTATGCGGTGGCAGTGGGCCCCGCGCTTTCATAGGACCCGCGCTAATTCTAAGTGTACATTATTAAATTAAACCATTATAATGTATATAAAATAACAGGGTTTTCGTGACCTCCTGATTTTCCAGGGCCTCCAGGAAATCTCAAGAGAAGGCAAAATATATGATAAAGTCCTGAACTTTTTTTGAATTAATTCAAATCTCCTAAAGAATAGACGAAATTCAAATTTTGGGGTGCCTATAAATAAAAAGTGGCATTGCGAGCTTTCATTTGATAAAAATGTATTGCAAAGACGAAAGGAGGCCTATTTTCTAATTAAAAAAAAATAATTTTGACATTAGGCCTATGCTCATCCCTACCCAGACTAGGCCCCGCGCGATCCGTTTCGCATAGGGCCCCGCAAATGCTAGCGCGGCCCTGCTAGTAGATATCACGTTTAAGAACTTTAAAAGGAAGGGTGTGATAATAACTTCAAAAGGAATGATGTGCTAATATTGTATGATATTACGTCATTGTTTATTGTTTTTATTGCAAAAGGATTAGATGGAAATAAAATAGCTTCCATTGGATTGAGGAAAGATGAATAGAGGGGTAATAACTCGAGTGTGAAGTTTAATTCTGAAATTATAGACGCCAAACCCGAATAATGGACTATTCTAGCATTATTAAGAATAACTTTTGGATCTGTTATAGGCCTACTCGATTCTGTAAATTTTGATTCCAGGTTAATTAGTGTAGCCATAAAATACTCGACATTTAGATCTATTATTAGAATATCTAGTAAGTTTAAAATGTAAAACTAACTTAAAAAAAAACTTTGATCTCTGTGGGAAAAAATATTTGTAAAATGTCAACAAAGTCAACGTACTGATAGACCTAGATCTAGGTTTAGTCTTTGTGATAAATTTAATCCATAAATGTTGAAAAAAAAAAGACACCCGTTGACACTATTTGTCAATCAAATATATTAATTTATGTATTTACAATAAATTTCGGACACCCATTTTGGGGCCCCCCCTAGGTGGGGGCCCGGGGGGATTTTAAAATTCTCCCCCCATCCCCCCCTTAGTTACGCCACTGGGCACCACACAAGATCTGTCAACCTTCTTTCTCCATTCACTCTGTCATTTGTCTTTGATCAAATTTAATTCTGATGTTCTTTCTGAAAATATTGATACCTGCCTTTTTACCTGCCTGGGTGGACCACTTCGGGGGCCGATTTTTAGTTTGTGTTTCCACACAAACTGTCTTTGTAACCTTGTTTAAAAGGTGTTTTTAAAAAGGTGTTACTGTAATCAATTGTGAATATTCTTTTGTTATGAATGTCACTGTCTATTTTGTGTCTGTTTTAATTTCTTAATGTTTTCTTGAGTTAAGGGGTCGTGTTTTCTCCTGCTGTTTATACCTGATTTCTCTTATCAGCCGTTGTGAGACATTGGTCCAAAATAATGCTAAGCTTATAAATATAAAATCTACATGTGAATATATGAATGAACTTGTTTTAGATGAACCACATAAATTATGGTTGCTTTGAAAAATTGATCTCACACATGCCATGGGCATAGTCATATTAGCCATAGATCTATAAAATATAGTTATAATCTGTAATCTATATAATCATAAATATTCAAGTTGAATTCGAATGGTAACTATAAAATCAGTATAGATCTAGTTCTAAAATAAAAATCTAGGTTATAAATATAGTAGAAATAGAATCTAAGATGATCAGAATTTACTCTACGCTGTAACTCTAGGCAGTCTAGATCTAGAGTCTTAGACTTAGACTTGATTTTAGACTAGATTTAAGTCTTGTATACTATATAATCCTATATATACGCTGCCTTTGTGGACCTCACTAAGGCTTTCGACACGGTCGATGATTTATGGAGGATGTTGGCCAGGCTCGGATGCCCAACTACGATCCTCTCCATTCTCAAGCAGTTTCATGTGGGACAAAAAGGACAGATTAGACACAATGCTGACCTGTCGATCATTTCCCAATAGAAAATGGCGTGAAGCAAGGCTGTGTACTGGCTCCTACTCTATTCGCTAACTTCTTTTGCGTAATGCTGGGTCAAATGAGGCAGCGATTGCACGTAGGCTTCTACGTTCAGACGGCAATGTGTTCAATCTTCGACGTCTACTATCCCACACAAAAACAAAATAAATGGTCATATCAGAGCTTCTCTATGCCGATGATTGCGCCCTGCTAGCCTACAATAAACATGATCTCCAGATCGCTGTCAACAAATTCGCATACACTGCCGCCTCATTCTGTTAATCTTGACTATGCTCATCGAATTTTGAGAGTGTATTTTTTTTATATTGAAGAGGTGATTTCAGCCTCAAACCCGCTGGGGGGGGGGGTGTTTGTAGCTCAAAATCATCTAGAAGGGTTTTGTACTCTGGAGGAGGGGTCTTTAACTCAAAACCCTCCTTGGCTACGCTCATAGAATTTTGCGTGTAATAGAATCTGGTTACAGATGTATGCTTTATGCTGTATGAAGAGGGGGTTTTATCGTAAAATAGTTTCGGAGGGGGTTTTATCTTAAAATAGTTTCGGAGGGGGTTTTATCTTAAAATAGTTTCGGAGGGGTTTTTATCGTAAAATAGTTTCGGAGGGGGTTTTATCTTAAAATAGTTTCGGAGGGGGTTTTATCGTAATATAGTTTCGGAGGGGTTTTTATCGTAATATAGTTTCGGAGTAGTTGGTTTTAAAGTCAAAGTCCCCCTTAGTTATGCTCTTGGAATTTGAGGAATGTCGTTTGCATTATTATTTTTTTGGTTTCAAAGAAGAGGAAGGTTTAACCTCAAAACCCCCGAAAGGGGATTTTAAACTCAAAATCCCCCATTGGCTACACCGGATCAAGTGATGGTTTAATATTAAAATCTAAAAAAAAATAAACAAAATCGAAGCAAAAAATCAGTCACAAAATTCCACCCCACCCCTTTTAGAGAGGATTTCATTTTGGGGGGAGAGGGGGTTTGAACCCCCCTGGCTACGCCTATGATATATATAATTTCTTCAAAATTTCAAGGTGTATGTATTTTAAAGAGAAAAAAAATCTCAATTCATTGGCCACATCGCGAAAACTCGAAGTCAACCGTTATATAGATTTGAAAATGTTTCATTTTCGTAAAATTAATTTTGGCTTTAAATTTCTAAAAAGGCAATTCACGCTCTCGCCCATATAAATAGACACATACACGAACGTTTCCGAAATGAGCTCGGGAAACGAATCATTCAAGCAAGCGAGGCTCAATGACCTGGTAGTAGAAAGTTAAAAGAGTAAAATAAAACAAAGAGTTTTGAAAAGTATCACCTACATGTTTGTTTTCCAGTCAGAGAAATGCTATCAGCCTAAAAAATTCCAGTGAATATATACAAGCTGATCAGCCTCAAAACAAGCTTCCGTTTCAAATTTGTATAATATTTTTCCTGATGAAGATGTAAGCACTAATGAAATCAGGGTTTCTCTTTCAATGTTTACATAACTAGATGTATAGCTTTGTAATTATCACATTTTCGTTGCCAGTTTACTCACCTTAACAAAGTTTTATGTGTGAGCTAAAGCTCCCAGATCTAATTTCCTATTATTTTTATTTTTGTAATTTATATAGGCTAGAACTAGAATATATGTAATTTAGTGTCTTTTCATTTTGTATAGGCTAGTGCAGAACAGTACGTAATTTCCGCTATCAGTTACCTTCAGCTACTTTTAGTTTTTCCATTATTTTTGTTTTACCCATAAACAAAAAGTAGTTTTTGAAATTCTTAAGTAATGTAATGGTGTGAGATACCTTTTTCTATTTTTTTGTCCGTGGTTGGTTTTTACTAATTTTCATCTTTATCCCCCATGTTACAGTATTAGTATTTTGTTAGGTCTAATTACAGTTTGAATGTAGGTCTATAACCCTTAGTTTGTCCTTTTTGGAGTTTTAAATGTAAATAACTTTTTATCTTCTTTTTTTTTTGTTTGAATTTTTTTTTTTAAGATTTGATTTGCAGGATTCTCTTTGTGTTACATTTTAATTTTGATATATAACGCTATGTAGTCCTTTACTGTGAGGCACTAATTAGTCATGTAGCTAGCTCAGGTTAAGGTAGGGAATGACCGTGACGTCATGAAGCTCTCCGATATTTTCGCGCTGACCAGTTATAGCTGGTCAGTGGTCAGTGGTACCGATCTTAGTTAATAGGAATTGTTATAATTCAGCTGAAACTGCTTGTAAGTTTGGAATTGTTTTGTTTTTACTTTAGTTTGATTACTTTTAATTTCTTCTAGATTCGTCTTTAGTAGTTTAGATGAAGACGGATTAGTGTCGTCGAATCACCGGCTAATTAATTAGCCGTCGTTGTGTAATGGAACCGGAAGTTTCGTAGGCTTATGTAGCGTCACTCCTTTAAATATTTGATTATCTTGTGTTTTGAAATTATTTTTTATTAATTTTGTTACAAACCTGGTGGTGACACAGATGGGGGTAGTGGTGTGTGTAGACAGCCGACGCAAATCGCCACAGGCCAGCGCTGGACGATCGGTCAACGTGACGAGTTGCGACGGTCAGCCAAGACAGTTAGGGAAGGATCGGTGTTGTGAATGGAGCCCAGGAGCGTCACGAGGGATGTAGTCATGTGATAAACCAGAATGATCGAGCGATGTTCCGTCCGGTTCTAGAAGCCCAGCAGGGACCCTATATAAGAGCGAGTTTGTCAGAGTCAAGTCTTCACGTTACCTCGCAAATTCACAACATCGAAGTCTGAGTCAAGAACCAGTCTAGGTGAAGTCGGTCCGGAACAGAGAATCAAGTGCAAGTCTAGGAAGAGGCGTAGAGCTGATACAGCGTTACAGAGTTGATACGTCGGAGTGTGAAGCTTTTGTATAGTTAGTGCTACGTTGTTGCCAATTGTACTCTATTGGCTGTGATTTATTGAACATTAAACCACTGCGTGCCCTGAGTTGTCAAGTTCTTTAAGTTGGTGGTGTCGTGTGGTGTAGCTTGCAGAGAGTCTGGATAGTGAGATTCGTTACAATATTCTATTGCTGGAATAACTGCTGGATAAGTTGGCAGTTTTTACCCTAATTTTATTGTTGAAGATGGCTGCGCTCTACTCAGCGCTGTCATATTGGCGGCTTGTAAAGACTAGATCTAGATGTTTATTGTTGTCTAGCCCGATCTGTGTTGGTTGTGATGTAGACTTTGACTTGCGTATGGCTTTTATTATCTACATGAACGTAATAGTAGTTACTTCATGCATGTACTAAATGGCTCTAGATCTAATTCATCATTTTATTTTATTATGTTTGTTTATTTTTTGTAGGCCTATAATTGCAGGCAATAATTAATGCTGCCGCAGTATTTTACTACTGTTGCCTTAGTCTGTTCTTAGTGTGTAGTAAGCGTGTTTTAGTGTTACAATTATATTTTTAGTATAATTGCAGGCAATTATTCCTGCTGCCGCAGTATTTTACTACTGCTGCCTTAGTCTGTTCTTAGTGTGTAGTAAGCGTGTTTTATTGTTACGGTTTCCAGTTTCGTTGTAGTTGTAGATCTAGACTAGTTTATTGTTGGAATGTTAGTACAAGTATAGATCTTGATTCTAGATCTGGGTTTGGTGTAGTAAGTTGATGTAATTTAGTTAGATAGTTAATTTGGTTGGTTAGTGTTTGTAGTAGTATAGGCATAGTAGGTTTTGTTTGTTTTACATGCTTCGGATGTTCCTTCAGAGTTGAAGATAATTACTTCCTAGTCTAAACCTCCCGCAGGACGACGGGGGATGGAAGCGGGCAGGGTTTGAACCCGGGACCATCGATAAATATAAACGACAGTCCAGCGCGCAAACCGCACGACCAGGCAGTTTGGGTTTAGTGTACATATATTTTAGTATTAAGGTTAATTTATTTTTATTTCATGTAAATAAAGTATCGTTTTGTTTGTATTTATTTTCAATTCAAATTTGTTTCTTAATTTTTAATAGTTTAGATTAGTTAAATTAAATTAGTTTAGTTGTGCTGTCTGGTTGCTTAGGCGACTCTAGCCCCTTCGTCACAGACTGAGGTGCACAGATACAACCCACCCAGTAGCGTTACCATCTGGCTACTGTGTAAATTCTGGTTAGCACAAGACTTAGGCCTGGCCTAGAGCCGAGCCAGCCTGACCCACCTAACATATGTAAGAATATATTGCAGTAATTAATTGTCTTTTTCTTCAGTCTAACTTTATGTGTGTAAATTTTGTTTATAAAAGTGCTACTAATATTTTGTTATTTAATTGTATTCATTAGCTCTGGGTAAACATGGTTGGCATCAAATGTAAATTTTTAAACCCCTACTGAAAAATAAGGAAATAAAGTATTCTTTGAAAATCGACTAAAGGGAAAAAAAGGGTCAATTAAATTTAATTAAAAACAACAACAAAACAACAACAACAACAACAGAACTATTTGTTTAAAATTTTGCTTTTATTGATAATAATAATACTTAAGTTTATAAAGCGATGTTAATAATCGATTTTCGCAGGGACAAGAAGGAAAATGATATTGTTTCTGTAGCTGGAGAGACTATTGAAATTGTGCAAACCTTTAAATACCTTGGTACTATCCTAGACAATAAACTAAATTTTACTGCAAATACTGATTATATCAGCAAAAAAGGGCAGCAAAGATTACGACTACTAAGAAAACTGTCCTCGTTTAATGTTAGCGAAAAGGCCTTGGCTATGTTTTATCACGCTCACATCTGCAATATTTTCAGTTTCAATATGACTGCCTGGTATGGCAATCTGAGCATTAAAAATAGTAATAAACTTAATAGAATCCTCAATGCTGCTGGCAAAATCATTGGCAAAAAACAAACCCCATTTGGACAGTTGTTTGAGACAAACATCTATAAAAAAGCTAACAAGATCCTCGAAATAAAGAATCACCCTTTGTGTCAGGATTTTGTGATTTTACCATCACAAAAGAGATACAAGACACCGATAGCAAAGACAAACAGACACAAACACTCTTTTGTTCCCCTGGCAATCAAATCATTAAATAAGAACAATCTGGTATAAACTTTGTCACATGTAAATTATGAGTGAGTCTGGTGTGAATGTACACTTTGGTTTCTTATAGTTATAATGTTTTTTGTTTGGTGTAATGCACAAATTGTAAGACAAATTTCCTTACGGATAATAAAGATTATTATTATTATTATTATTATTATTATTATGATACAGGATGAAAGCGCTATAATAGCATAACAAATACAAACACAAGAGATAAAATGACTAATCTAAAAAGTTTTAAACAGGTAGGTCTTAATGTTCTTCTTGTAGAGTAGCATGTTGTTTGTTTGAGATTAACGGGGTGTGAGTTCCAAACCTTGTGTCCATGCACTGAAAAAGTCCGCAAACCGTAACCTTTGAGGGAGAAACGTGGCCTGACCTAGAGCGCAGTGATCTGTGAGGGAAATATGTAGTGATCAGTGTGCACTAAGGTACAATGGCATCTCATTGTTATATATACACAAAACTTGCCGAGGGTAACCACTTACTTCACCCTTTGCTTAACACTTCTATTATTATTATTCTATGGTTGTATTTATCGCGTGCTATTTAATAAGACTTTCATAAAAGTTGGTTTATCAATTCAAACGTTGGGTTTATGTTTCTTGTTCTAGAACTTTCCTCCGTTGGTCGAACTTTTGAACCCGTCTGAAGACCTTTGACCTAGTTTTATCTTTTGAATGAACCTGCTAAAATGGCCGTACAACTTCCTGTTGTTTGATATAAATATGAAGAATAAACTCAAACTAATGAGTAGATAGGATAGATTAAAGGAATCAATAGCGATAAGATACACAGCGTCAGAAATGAAAAATTCGAAGTATTTGTTGACAACCAAGAGCAATACAATACAAAGAATCTCAGAGCTGGAATGTGCCAGGCATGTGACCAACAGAGTTTTCGTTGTCTGTTTTGACCATCGCTCGTTTCTGGCTTCAGATGTTAACTTTATTCTTTTCATTAGCGCCAGCTTGATCTTGATGGCAATAGCGACGTTTCCAAAAAAGACGATAATCAACTGTATGTATTTGTTAATAATGCCGTTGACCATTTGCGTGTTAAGTATAAAAGAGTACATATCGATGGAGAGAAATTCAGTGTATTTGTCCCTACTGAAGTTGTCTTTAGTCATACCTTCTATAAAGTAAAGAATATACACCTTAAACACAACCCAGGGCAGCCACAGTACATATAAGAACAAAATGGCAATGATGACGTTTCGTTTCGTCACAACGGTTCTAAAAGTCAAAGGCATGAACACCGCCAGTAGTCTCTCGATGGTGATCATTGTGTACATGGGGGTGAAAACAATTTCTCCCCAGCTTCCGAAAAAGTAGAAAACATGTCTCAGTATGTGTAGCACTGGGTCGTTCTGTTTTAAGCAAAGGTGCTTCTTGTATTTATAGGTCTCGCCTCCTGACATGTACTCGTAAATCTCCGGAATGTTTAAGAATGAAATTTGGAGAAAACATGCGGAAGTCACAAGACCAAGAAGAAGTATAGTTGAAGGCTTATTAAAACCATCTTCTCTCAGAATCATCACGCATAATATGCTTAGGCTAACCCCAATTACCGCCAGCGTTGGATTAACAAAACATTTTAAAATCTTGATTAAAATTTGTAACGTAAGGGAGGCAAGCTCATGATACATCTTAAAATCACACATTACCTCCCATTGATCTGACATACTACTTAAATTTCTAGTTACTGCTACATTAGAAGTCCTACTATTATTCTCATACTTTCGACTTTTCTCGTTCTCGCTAAAATAAAAAGCTAGAAATGAAAAATTTAAAATATACTTGATGAATTTATACGTTTGGGAAATTAAAAAGTACCAAGTCTCCATAAGCATGCCTACACTCTTATCAAAGGTTTTCTCATACTCAGGAGTTGCTTTTGTTCTTGTTAGATTTGTGAAAAAGTCAAGAAGGTCTGAAAAAACGGATGCATTATGGGAAACACTTGTAGTTCTTGTAATACCACCGTAGAGAACATTTTCTAAATATTTGACGTCCAGTGTCAAATTCAATAGTCGATCTTCCGAGAAATACATGCTTTTTTTTAATGGTTTACGTAATGGCCTATAAGCGAAAATCCGTTATAGCTGTTTAATAAAACTTAAGTAGTATTAAAACATATAAGTATTTTACATTGGTAAGGTAGTAGCTTTTAGCATCAGAAATGTCCCATCAGACATGCTACAAAGAATTATACAGTAAGTGCGAAACGGGAATTTCCAAAAGCTATAAATAAGCGGACTAGAAAATATGAGTCTATCTGCTTCTAGACAGACATATTTAGCGAAAGAATGTTTGCAAGTCTACGCAATAAGAATATGTGTTTCTGTTTTAATACACACCCACTTTCAATAAATACACATTTATTAAGCTGAGCTTGGAGAATCTATTGTGTTTGGTTACATTAAACGAAAGTTTATGTTATCTATTTATAGACGAGTTCAGTAGCGTCTTTTTGTTTAGAATCTGCATAGATAAGTCGCTTCTTGTGGTCCTGCTGTTTATTATACAAAGTTGTTATTTCTGAAATACAAAAAAAAATATGCTTCAAAATATTTAGCTCCAGTAGCAGATGGTCACATGAATAAATAAAATTGAAAACATGTAACATAAAATAAGTTTAAAAAAAAAGAAAGTTCCGCCCATAGACCTAAATCTATTATATCTAGACTGGACATGGAGATATTTTAACACTACAAAAAATGTCGTGAAAATTTTTTTTAAGTTGAAACAAGGCGTTGTTTTGTAAAGTAGTTATAAGAGGTAAAGTTTTGTTTTTTCAACCCTTACCTATGTAATATAATTTAATTTTTAGATCTAAATCTAGTAATTGATCATCAAAAATAGGAGTACTCTAATCTCATAATTATTATTTTGCAATTTTTAGATACATAATCTAGAAAGATATGGATAATCTATTTAAATGTATATAAGATGATTAAAATCAACAGCTCTATCTAGGATTTTTTTTAAACATTATCTCAATAGAAACTAACAGGAAATGGCTTTGTTTCACATATTTGCGTGAATATACAGTTCTGTGATTAATAGCCCTTTCTAAAGAAAATCCAAGAAATGAGTTTGCATTATTTCTAAACTTTGAAAACTAAAGATCATTACTTCTCTAAGACAGAAAAGATTGAGTGGGGCGACTTCCCTTTCAGCTTGAAAAAGAGTTACGTTGGCTACATAAATATATATATATATATATATATATATATATATATATATATATATATATATATAGGTCTGTGAATCGATCAATCGCGGATAAGAATTTGTTTCCGATTACCAGTCTAGATATAATATTATGTCTATGGTTTCTCCTTTTTGAAGCTGACGACTTCTTTTTACCAGATATAATGACATTAGAAGACAGTAATGAGGACTTGAAAACTGGATCTAGATATATGGTATAGAAGATTTGAAAAAAATACTTAAAAAAAACATTATTAAACCTAAAATATATTAAAGTAATTAAAAAAAAAAAATAAAATAATATTTAGTTCAAAGTTCAAAACTGGTATCGATTCTGTGACACTGGCGGCTGCTTGTACGTACAATGTTCCTGATTCGGCCAGCGGGCAATACATAAGCCTACTTGTGAGATTATTTATAGGTATGTTCATTATATGGACATCTAGATCTAACACTAGACCCAGACTTCTGATTTAGAACGCTTAAGATCTAGTCTAAATCTAGTTCTAGATCTAGAATCTAAATGCAATCTATATTAGATTTACGTAAAAAAAAATAAGCAAAGCTTAGATAATATTTAAAAAAACTTGAAGCAACTTTAAATTTACTTTGTTTTTGCATAATATCGGTACACATCGGCTGATGCCCCTTGTCTACACTTCTATTGCTGAATGATTCCAATGATAGGCCTTTAAATCTAGACTTGGAAGATGATGCTCAAAATTGTCCTGAACATGAAATAATTATACTCTTGAATCAATAATGCCTAACATTCCCGAACGCGATAGTCCTTTCAAGAACGCGATAGTCCTTTCAAGAACGAGATAGTCCTTTCAAGAACGCTATAGTCCTTTCAAGAACGCGATAGTCCTTTCAAGAACGCGATAGTCCTTTCAAGAACGCTATAGTTTTTTCAAGAACGCGATAGTCCTTTCAAGAACAAGATAGTCCTTTCAAGAACGAGATAGTTCTTTCAAGAACGCGATAGTCCTTTCAAGAACGCGATAGTCCTTTCAAGAACGAGATAGTCCTTTCAAGAACGAGATAGTCCTTTCAAGAACGAGATAGTCCTTTCAAGAACGAGATAGTCCTTTCAAGAACGCGATAGTCCTTTCAAGAACGCGATAGTCCTTTCAAGAACGCTATAGTCTTTTCAAGAACGCGATAGTCCTTTCAAGAACAAGATAGTCCTTTCAAGAACGAGATAGTTCTTTCAAGAACGCGATAGTCCTTTCAAGAACGCGATAGTTCTTTCAAGAACGCGATAGTCCTTTCAAGAACGCGATAGTCCTTTCAAGAACGAGATAGTCCTTTCAAGAACGAGATAGTCCTTTCAAGAACGAGATAGTCCTTTCAAGAACGAGATAGTCCTTTCAAAACCAATGTTGGCTGTAGATCTAAGTTATTCGAACTCAAGCCAAATTTACATTTATTTTTTTTTTTACTTAAAAAAATTATAACGGTCAAACTAGGGTTTTCCCCATGTGGCCATCGAACTACTAATTCTTTTCTCAGCGACATCAACCGTTTCTAGGAAAATCGCCAGAGCCATTTTTGAGATCAGTGTCCAGGCTGGTTCCTGGCTGAAAAGCCGCTGATTCCAGGTTCCATGAAGTTCTGACTTGAATAGAGGTATTGTAAAGATTACTTTGTGGTAGAAGCAAAATAGTTCAGAAATTTGATTTGACAAAACGTATATATTTGTTCTCAAATACGTAGCTATAAACACAACCTAGAATACATTTTGTGCACTAGCAATACCCAAATACATAGCTCTTTATAGCTATGCATCATAGATGAATACATCTGATAGGATACAACTCAAACTTTATTTTACCACGATTAAATAAATTGTAGAAGTTTATTGCATAGCGGGAAAACAATAAATAGCTTGTTGGTGTATCGGGTTATATGATTTCTGAGCATCTGTTAGCACTGTAGAATTACATTTTCTAAGCTTTTTTTTGTTTATAGGTTTTATGTAGTTGGCAGCTTTGAAATTCAATCTAGTGTCTTTGACATTGTTTAGTTTTTAGTGAAACTCCCCAGTACAAAGCAGTGAATCCTATACTCTTAAGAGATCATTTCTTATATATATGTTTTACATGTTTCGGATGTTCCTTCAGAGTTGAAGATAGTTTACTTCCTAGTCCAAACCTCTCGCAGGACGACGGTGGATGGGAGCGGGTAGGATTTAAACCAGGGACCATCGATACATCCGAACGACAGCACTGCGCGCAAACTGCACGACCAGGCAGCCATACATATTTTTTTTTCAAAAAAACGGCTGTAACGATAGGCTATAAGTATTTAAATGAGGAAAAATGTTTCAACTCATTTGCCACATAGCGAAAACTCGAGGTCGACCGTTATATAGATTTTAAAATGTTTAATTTTCGTAAAATTAATTTTGGCTATAAATTTCTATAAAAGGAAATTCACGCTCTCGTCCATATAAATAGACACACTTACACGATCGTTTACGAATGGAGCTCGGGCAACAAATCATTCAACCGAGCCAGGCTTGGTCACCTGGTTGTAGAAGTTCAAAGAGTAAATTATAACAAAGAGTTTTGAAAAGTATCACCTACATGTTTGGTTTCCAGTCAGAGAAATGCTATCAGCCTAAAAACTTCCAGTGAATATATACAAGCTGATCAGACTCAAAACAGGCTTCCGTTTCAAATTTGTATTATTTTTTTCAGGTGAAGATGTAAGCACTAATGAAATCAGGTTTTCTCGTTCAACTTTTACAAAACTAAATGTATAGCTTTGTTATGATTGCATTTTCGAGGCCAGGTTAGTCACCTTAACTAAGTTATATGTAAGAAAATATTATGTAAACATATTGTCCATTTCTACAGTCTAACGTTGTATGTGTACATTTCGCTTTATGAAAGTGATACTAATATTTTGCATTTAATTCTGTTAATTAGCTGTGGGTAAACATGGCTGGCATCTATAGTAATTTTTTGAACTATTACTGAAAAATAAGGCAATAAAGTATTTTTTGAAAATCGACTAAAGGAAACAAAAAAGTCAATTAAATTTAATTAAAAACAACAAATATAAAAAAAAAAATATTTTGTTTCAAACTTTGATTTTATTGATAATAATAATACTTAAGTTTATAAAGTGATGTTAATAAGCACACTGCAGGATGAAAGCGCTATAATAACATAACAAACATAAACACGAGAGATAAAATGACTAATCTAAAAAAATTTAAACAGGTAGATCTTAATGTTCTTCTTGAATGTAGCGTAGCATATTGTTTGTCTGAGGTCAATGGGGAGCGAGTTCCAAACCTTGTGTCCATGCACTGAAAAATTCCGCAAACAGTAACCTTTGAGGGAGAAACGTGGCCTGACCTAGAGCGCAGAGATATCTGAGGGACATATGTAGTGATCAGTGTGCACTAAGGTACAAGGGCATTTATTTATTGTAGATGCATTGATGACAAAGTGTGGCCACCCTGTAGTCTAGTCTTGCATTCGCTAGAAGTCAATAGAGTATAAGCAAAAGAGTAGTGGTAGAATCACATCTTGTTTTTTTTTTGTAGGACTATATGTGCAGTATTGTTCAGAATTCGATGCGTCTTAGCGATTTGATCATCGGGTATACCCGCCAGCACGGAGTTGCAGTGGTCAAGGCGGGATATTATGAATGCACCAACTAGCTTGTTGAATCCGTTGTCAAACATGGTTGGATCTGACTTAATATTGAGTGTAGAAATATTATACAGCGCCACTGATACGGGTTATTTCTAAGTTTAGAAAATAATATGATTTCAAAACTGTTAGTACTAAGTAAAAAGGGGACAATAATTTAATTTGCTGTTTTTTTTTTAAAAGATAGAATGATTTCCCTTTAAAGCAATATTTAAGTCTTTGTGTAAACTAAATTAATCGATTTCCACTAATCGATTAACTAATTGATGAATTGTTTGATTGGACCGTGTGTTGTTATCGACAATGGATAATTGTGAAACGTTCCAACATGATCCCCACTAACTCAAGTTAACGCACAACTATTTCTTACATGTAGGAGTTAAGAACAAAAGAGAATTCTGAGCAGATATATACGGTTACGTAACAAAATATGTTTCAGCTACTACTTCAACATTCAAGGTCAGGACCTTTCAGCCCAAACCTTCTCAAGATGGCGGAGGACAGCGGCGGGCATGATCAATCTCTGGACCATTGGGACGACAGTTCAGAGCAAATGCCACACAACAAGGCACCAGGTTTTGTATTTAATAACCATCTTTTATAGACACACATCTCTTAAATCATAAATAGTTTCTTAATTATGCCAACACCCCCCTCCCCCCCCCCCAAAAAAAAAAACAACGAAAAACCTTAATGACTTTACTTTCTAAACGACAAAAGACAAATATTGCAAAAGGCGGTAGAAATAGACACACAAAACTTGCAGAGGGTAACCACTTACTTCACCCTTTGCTTAACACTTCTATTATTATTAACTTTTTACGATTCATCTTTTCAGCTTGCAAATTCTTCATCGGAAACTGGAAAAACCTGGACATGGTTTTAGAAAACAGCTCTCATGATTTTCAAGGAAATTTGAAAGCTGGTGTATATCTTTGGAGAAAAAACAAAAAAACAGCTAATTGGCCGCACTAGGAAAACTATAGTTCGACCGTTATAATTTTTCATTTTGTTCTATAATTAAATTTGTTCCAGACAGTCTTAATCTCGAACAGACTTACGCCAGTGGGTATTCCCGCTTGTCTTCTTTAAATCTTTCACTCAATAAAAAGACGTTCATTTTGCGCACTGTTTTTTAGCGGCCGCCGAAAGGGGAAAAGACGCTATTAGTTTTGTGCGAAATGTCTGTCCGTCATCCGTCTGTCCGTCTGACCGTCTGTCCGTCCGTCCCGTTTAGATCTCGTAAACTAGAAAAGATATTGAAAATCCGACATCACAATATTTTAGACCATTCAAAGTTCTGATGCAACGGCTACTTTTTTTTTCTGAAAGCGAAAAATCTAATTTTTAAAATCAGTTATGCAAGCAGTTTTTTAAAGAGAAAAAGCTAATTAGTATGCATTATAAGTTAGACCTAATTTAAAATAAATAGTAATCTTATAAATTTTATTTTTATGAACATTTTTTTATTGCGGAAATTTTTTTTTTTTTTTTTTTTTTTTTGAGGATTCGAATAAGAGATTGAGCCTTTTCAAAACAATTAGATCAATTATAAGACATCAGTTAGGCTGAGGGAGGCGCGGTGGCTGAGCGGTAAAGCGCTTGGCTTCCAAACTGGGGGTCCGGGTTGAAATCCTGGTGAAGACTGGGATTTTCAACTTTGGAATCTTTGGGCGCCTCTGAGTCCACTCAGCTCTAATGGGTACCTGACATTAGTTGTGGAAAAGTATAGGCGGTTGGTCGTTGTGCTGGCTACATGACACCCTCGCTAATCGTAGGCCACAAAAACAGATGAACTTTACATCATCTGTCCTATAGACCACAAGGTCTAAAAGGGGAACTAGTTAGGCCAGGTTCACATCTAACTTTACATTCACTTTCACCTATCCTTTGATCTGCGGGACCGTTGGGGCACTACACAAGATCTGTTAACCTTCTTTCTCCATTCTTATCTCTCATTTGTCTTTGATATAATTTCATTTGCATGTTCTTTCTGAAAATATTGAAGCCTGCCTGGATGGACCTTTTCGGGGGCCGATTTTGAGTTTGTGTTTCCACACAAACTGTCTTTTGCAACCTTGTTTTTTTAGGTCTGGATCTACAGGCTGATTATTAGAATTTTATATACTCTGAGTAGATATACACATACGCTTAATCAGAATTTCTTTTAATCGTGTGTAGGGGGGATTTGGGTGGGGTTAAAATTATCTTTTTTTTTAAATATATCATTTGTTAGTTATTAAGAGTAAATTAATTGCTTTTCGGAAAATTGATCAGCTTCATAACGGAGGTATTGTCTTTTTTTATGTTACTTGTATATAAAGTAAATCTCATTAAATAATGAAATGGAAATAATAAGTTCACATATCGAATGATGCACAATGCAAGACGAATAGAGACCGGGTGAAGTCCCGATAATGTATCTCGTTTGATAGAACATATTACATACTTGTGATACAAAATAAAAAAAATAAAAAAGCAAACGTACTGTCTCGAGCGTGCGTTGGACAACATCCACTCTGATATCAAGTTTTTACACGCCTCTGAAAGCAATGACCTAGTTTAATCCTTTGCCAAAACAAATTAAAATGGCCGTACAGTTTCCTGTTGTTTAATATAAATATGAAAAATAAGCTGGAGGTGACGAGTAGATACGACAAATTGAAGAAATCCATTGCAATAAGATAGACAGCATCAGAGTTGTACATGTCAAAGTATAAGTCAACAACGTAGATCAATGAAATAGAGAGAATCTCAGCGCTGGAATGTGCCAGGCATGTAACTAACAGAGTTTTTGTTGTCTGTTTTGACCATTGTTCGTTTCTGACTTCAGATGTTAATCTTGTTCTTTTCATTAGTGTCAGCTTGATCTTGACGGCTATAGCAACGTTCCCGATAAAGACAATAATCAACTGTAAGAATTTGTTAATAATTCCGTTAGCCATTTGCGTGTAAATTATTGGATGCACCATAGCCATAGATAGGAAGTCAGCATACTTTCTCATATTGAAGTTATCCTTTGTTAAGCCCTCCATAAAGTGTACAAAGTACGCTTTGAACACAACCCACGGCAGCCATATTACATACACAAGTGCAATGACGATAATGACGTTTCGTTTCGTCACGAGGGTTCTAAAAGTCATGGGCATGAACACCGCCAGCAGTCTCTCGATGGTGATCAAAGTGTACATGGGGGTGAAAACAATCTCTCCCCAGCTTCCGAAAAAGTAAAATGTGTGTCTCAGCAAGAGCAGTACTTGAGAGTCTCGTTTGAAACAAACGTGTTTATTGTATTGATAAGGTTTCTCCCCTGACATATATTCGTAGATCTCCGGGATGTTCAAAGCTGAAATCTGGTGAAAACATGCAGCAGTCACAAGACCAAGTAGAAGTATATTTGAAGGCTTATTGAAACCATCTTTTCTCAGTATCATCAAGCACAGTATACTCAAAATAAAACCTACAGCCGCTAGCATTGGATTAACACAACACTTTAAAACCTCAATTAACGTTCTGGACATAGGGGAGGCAAGCTCGTGATAAACTTTCAAATCACACAGTTCTTCCACTTCATCAAACCATTGACTAAAATTTCTTCCTGCAGTCTGATTGGAAATCATTTCGTCCTGCTGAAAACTCTCCATCTTGTTTTGAAAGAAAATAGCCAGAAAGGAAAAGTTAAAAGCATACTTGATGAGCTTAAAACACTGGGAAATACTGGAATAGGAAAACTCCATAAGTATGTTGATATAGCTAACCTCATCACTCACATCCACGGGGATAGTGTTAGTTCTTTGTGATAAATTTCTTACAAAGTCAAGGAGGTCTGAAAAAAGTGGGACATCGTTGGAAATGTTAGCAGGCCTCGCATGAGTTGTCGTTGTAAGATTTTTAAAAGAGACAATAAATCGTGTCAGATTCAATGACAGCTCTTCTAAGAAATTCATGATGATTAAGTCTGAAAAAAAAAGTATAATTGTTACTATGTATTAGCATAATTTACTTAAAAATTAAATTTATATTTAAAATACATTTCTTCAGTATCAATTGCTAAATGGGTGAATAAAAATAGATACAAAAGATTGTTATATGAGGATAAGAAAAAATGTGTTATAGATTAGGAGTTTCTTCTGTCTGTGATATATTGAGGGGACTAAGGAACAATCTCAATGGATGTTTGTTACTGCCATTGTTAGCGGTTAGAATCATTCCAAGTAGAAACCATTGAACTGTACAAAGGGGGAGAACTGCGCGGAGATACCTATTTGCCCATACACTGGAGACTGTCAGGTTATTGGGAATGAAGGGGGACCTCAAGGGGAGGCCAAGCCTAGCTGGGGTCAGGGGGTAGAAATGTAGGTGCCAGGTACCCGTTAGAGTAAGGTGGACTCAGAGGCGCCCTAAATATCCAGAAATTAAAAATCACAGGATTAAAACCCGGAACCCCTAGGTTCGGAAGCCAAGTGCCTTACCTCTCGGCCACCGCGCCTTCGAAAAGGGAAGTAAGTCTTATACAACACGAAAAGGGAAGTAAGTCTTATACAACACGAAAAGGGAAGCAAGTCTTATACAACACGAAAAGGGAAGTAAGCCTTATACAACATCCAAAGATCTACAAAGTTTGTACAGTAATGGAGAAATAAAGCGACTGTCTATGAGAGGGATTTGAGGAAACACAAAGTAGAGAGAAAAACACAATTGTACCGCCACGAGTTTAGAAAGGTTCTTATTAGTAGATAAGTGATGTATAGTTGAAAGAATCACAGTAATCTGCTCTTTTTTTTTCCTTTACATTTTGATCATTAAAATCCGGGTTACGTTAAACTAACACCAAACTAGGCCTACAGAAAGAGGGAAAAGGTAGAGAAAAAATTTAAAATGCATTTGGTGTCGATACTATAAAACCGAAAAAAAAAAACCTAAGAAAACATTAAAATTAAAAGAGATTTTGAAATGAATAGACAACATAACCGATTAAAAGGACGCCATATTGAAAGCACTGATGCCAACTAAAAATATTGTAGTGTGTTAGAAAAAAAAAACATTAAAAAAATTTGATTCTACGGTGCCAAAAAGTGTTAAAGGCTTTTAAAAATACATAATTTAACAATTCGGCGTTATTTTGCTCAAGGCATACACCAGAAAGTTTGCATTTATTCATTTGCCTTTTTAAACTAAAATTACCCAATATCAATTCTATCGAATTTTATTTCTTTCAAAATCTTAAGGCAATATCAATTTTTGTTCTCCAAAAAATAAATTTCTTCTAGTTTGTAATATGTGTATCCTTACTTCTTAAGCCAAAATATCATTTTTAGAAATAAAATTATACAAACACATTTTGGTCATTAATTTCAAAGAAATGTGATCACACTTGGCTCCAAGGCTAGATTTACGACATTGGAGACTTTGTAGCATCTTGACCTTTTCCCCACTCTAACGTATCAGACTAAACATACATTTAATAAAATACTCTGAAAGACACAAAGATAAAGGCACATTCCTCATCCCATATGCTAGGACAAATTTGTACAAATACTCCTTCTTCCCCAGTGCTATTAGAGCATGGAATGGGTTGCCTGAGCTAGCGAGGAAAACCAGTGACTTGGCAGAATTTAAGTCATTGGTTAATAGGCATGAATGAGGCGTAGGACGTAATCATCTTCTTTTTTGAAGTAACGTCTGTATTATATAAGATAAAATAAGATAACATAAGCAAGGAAATAATATTTATTTTTAGGTGACAAATTTTTATTTAATTTTTTCCCCCCTAAAAGTTCGAAAGTAAAATTGATATCAACTTCTTATAGAACAACATCACGTGATATGCTGACAAGCCTGTGCATTTATTCTAGGTATATATTTTACCCAGGATGTTGGGGTTTCTTTTAACCCGAGGAAGACTTTAAAAGCTGATAAGAAAATTGTAAAAAGAAGAATAGAATCAAGAAATAACAAGGAAACTCGGATCTCGAAAATGGCTTTAACGATTTTCCTAGAAATGAAATATCTTTGGGAAAGATTTAATGGTCCACACAGTTAAAAACTCGGGTTTGACTGTTATGATTTTTCAAATTATAATCTAAAAATTAAATTTGGTCAGGTCTAAAGAATCTGTATCTTGAAGACATGTACATCAGAATATATATTCATTGAAGAGTTAAATAAATTAGACTTTCTGGAATATTTCGCGCATCGACTTCTCTGGATCTGTAGCCTATCACCAAACCAGAATCTCCTATAGCTCAAATCTAGATCCTGTAATGTTTGTATATGTTTTGCTTTATTTCGGATGTTCCTTCAAAATTAAAGTTCATCTACTTCCTAGTCCAAACCTCCCGCAGGACGACGGGGGATGGGAGCAGGAAGGGTATGAACCCAGGATCACCGAGACGACCCAACGACAGTCCAGCTCGCATACTTCTGTCTCATAAGGTTGTAATGTCTTGATCTGTATCATCAAACTAGAATTTTATATACCTTAAGATTTATACCAGGATTTTTCCGGGCGGGGTTGGGGGGGGGGGAAGTAAATAATCTATCAATCATTACTTTTTTGGGGCATAAGAAATGTTTATTTCAACTTTTAAAAGAAATGTTTATTTTAACTTTTTTTAATGGAATGTTTATTTTAACTTTTTGATTGAGCGTTTATTTTAACTTCTGAAAAAAATATCTATTTTAGCTTTTGAAAGAAATAGTCTATTTTAACTTTTGGAAGAGAGAATGTGTATTTTAACTTTTCGATGAAATGTTTATTTTAACTTTTGAAAGTGTTGTCTTTTTTAACTTTTGAGAGGACTGTGTATTTTAATTTTTGAAAGACATATTTATTTTAACTTTTGAAAAAAAATGTCTATTTTAACTTTTGAAAAAAATGTTTATTTTAACTTTGAATGAAATGTCTATTTTAACTTTTGAAAGGATTGTTTATTTTAACTTTTGGTTTCTCCAACTAAATATACATACAACAACAACAACTGATGAATGTCATCCTGTGCATGTCGCACATCTCGTGTAAAATTTCTGGGGTGAGAAAGTAGGCTATGTCAATAGTATGGTCTCAGGTACGAATCCGTTCTCATGTCAAAAGTTTTATTAAAATTCTATTTTGGGAGAGTGGACGAGTGGGGGAAAATGCTAATATATACACAACATTAGTGTGGAAAAAATTATTATAAGATGTTTTGTATTTCTTAAATTATCGTCAGAACTTCTTGCGTCAAAACGCCAAGCGCCAAATCGGCTAGCTCCAGAACGGCTGTGACAAAACGTCGACTACCGTAATCGAAAGCTTATCCAAAGATAAATATATACTATTTAGGTTCCTATTATTCACCAATCACAGTGTTTAAGTAAATTAAGTTGTCTAGATTTTAAATTTAAATTGCTACAAGTTTTTTTTCTTCCAAACAAAAAGATTGAAACTAAGGAAACTAACTGGTGCAGTACATTAACAAAAACATACACAATTTTAATGGCATTCATTATGTTGATAATACTCACAGGTAATATAACATTTTTACAATTATAACACTAACTGCTGCTGTACATTTATAAATAGAAACTGTAATGGCGTCAGATAATTATTAATAGAACACATTTTAAAATTTCATAATCATTGTTGTACTTCAGTTCTTGATTTGATAATAAATAAATCTTGAAAGATATTGTTAAAGAATAGCTTCATTTAATATGAATACGTGCATTTACAGTCAAGTACTTGAAAAGGGGTAAGAGCCTCACCAATGATCCTGTTTTACCTCTTATTTCAATCTGCCCCAGCTGTACTCTACTACTTTAAAGGGCAATAGAAGCTTGAAATCTCATTTATGATATAAACTTTTATTCATTATAGAATCAGGCTGAAAAGATGGATTTCAGACGTAAAGTACTTTAACTCTGAGTAACGCAGGAGGTGGGTCGAAAATAACGTTAAAGGTTTTGAAACACAAAATCTCTATTCAAGTCATAACTTCATGGAGGGTAAAGGAACCTGGACACGGTCCTAAAAAAAGGTTTTATCGATTTTCTCGGAAACTAAACAGTTGATGTATATCGCTGAGAAAATAGTTACTAGTTTGGCTCTCCTGGAAAATTCTAGTTTGACCATTATAATTTTTCAAAGTAAAAAAAAAAAAATTAAATACACAAGATTTATTTCTTTATGTCGAACAATATAAATAAGTTTATATTTTCTAACATGTTGTAAGAGTGTTCCACCGTTTCTCTCCTGATGTTAAGTTTGGACACGCCCCTGAAAGCATTGACCTAGTTTTGTCATCTGTAACATCAAATTAAAATGGCCGTACAACTTCCTGTTGTTTGATATAAATATAAAGAATAAACTGGAAGTGATAAGTAGATAGGACAGATTAAAGACATCCGTTGCAATAAGGAAAATTGCGTCAGAGTTGTACAGGTCATAATATAAGTTAACAACAGAGAGCAATGCGATAGAATCTCAGCGCTGGAATGTGCCAGGCATGTAACTAACAGAGTTTTTGTTGTCTGTTTTGACCATTGTTCGTTTCTGAATATAGATGTTAACTTTGTTCTTTTCATTAGTGTCAGCTTGATCTTGACGGCAATAGCGACGTTCCCGATAAAGACGATAATTAACTGTAAGAATTTATTAATAATGCCATTGGCCATTTGCGTGTCCATAATGGGATATATCCCTTTCATGAATCTAAACAGAAACTCTAAATTCCTTTGAATTTGATAGTTCTCCATCGTTATACTGTCAACAAAGTGCACAAAATATACCTTAAAAACAACCCAGGGCAGCCACAATACATAGACAAAGACAATGGCAATGATGACGTTTCGTTTCGTCACAAGGGTTCTAAAAGTCATGGGCATGAACACCGCCAGTAGTCTCTCGATGGTGATCAGAGTGTACATGGGGGTGAAAACAATCTCTCCCCAGCTTCCGAAAAAGTAAAATATTTGTTTAAGTGTGAGCAGTACTTGAGAGTCTCGCTTAAAGCAAACGTGTTTATTGTATTTGTAAGGCTTCCATCCTGACATATATTCGTAAATCTCTGGGACGTTCAAAACTGAGATCTGGAAAAAACATGCAGAAGTCACAAGACCAAGTAGTAGTATATTTGAAGGCTTATTAAAACCATCTTCTCTCAGTATCATCATGCTCATCAAATTCAGAATAAAACCTACAGCCGCTAGCGTTGGATTAACACAACACTTTAAAACCTCAATTAACATTCTAGACGTAAGGGAGGCAAGCTGCTGATAAACTTTCAAATCACACAGATCTTCCCCTTCATCAAACCATTGACTAAAATTTCTTCCTGCTGTCTGATTGGAAATCATATTCTTATCCTGATGGAAACTTTCCAACTTACTTTGAAAGAAAATTGTCAGAAAGGAAAAGCTAAAAGCATACTTGATGACCTTAAAACACTGAGAAAGACTGGAATAGAAAACTCCATTAGCATGCTGATATATTTAATGTCCTCACTCACATCCAAGGGAATGAGGTTTGCTCTTTGTGATAGATTTCTTATTAAGTCAGTAAGGTCTAAAAACATTGGGACATCATTGGAAATATTAGGAGTTTTCGAATGAAATGTGTTGGTAGAGTTTTCTAAAAAGGCAATAAATCGTGTCAGATTCAGTGACATCTCTTCTAAGATATTCATCTTGATTAAGTCTGAAAAAAAAAGTATAATTGTTGCTATGTGTTACCATCAGTTTCTTTGAATTTAATTAATATTTAAAATGCATGTCTCAAGTATCAATTGCTAAATGAGAGAATATAAAAGATATAGAATATTGTTATTTGTGGTTAAGAAACAATGTGGATAAGGAGCTTCTACTGTCTGTGATATATCTAGATGAATAATGAACAATCTCAATGAATGTAGATTTGAGACATTTAAAGTAATGAAATATCTCTATGGATGTACATATAGAGAACATTCATTCAGCAAATTATGATCCAGAAATTGAGAAAAAAAAATGTATTTCTCTTGTGTAACAAAAGTATATATTTAAACATTTGTCAAATAAAATTTTATCAAATTCAATTAATGAATAACGTTTTTTAAAAGATATAAAAAGTATAAACTTTAATTACCAAATTTTTGGAAGGAGGGTTTCAATAGTCTTGATTGGCTACCCAACAAGGAGAAAGAATGTTTTTTTTTGTTTTATTTTCAAAATGTTATCTTATCTTATCTTATATGATACAGACGTTACTTCAAAAAAGAAGATGATTACGTCCAACATTAAAATGTGTGAATTTCGTCAGTGAAAAAAAGGGATGCTATTCTAAGATATTTTACCAAAACCAATCAGTTATTAATCAAGAGATCTCATCAACCGCCGTATGAATTCGCTTGAAGTTTCGTACACCTCAATGCCACCATTAGAGAAAAGCCGCAAGTTTTTTAATTAAACCTTTAATTTTATTTTCGGTTATTCCCCAAAAGGACCCATCTTACATATCAAGTATAAATAGCAGTAGCACAAAATAGAAATTTTTGTATTTCCTTTTAATGAACTTAAAAAAAAAATTGCCTTACGTCACTTCCGCTTCCCTTAAGACGCTGACTAGATATAAAAAAAAAGAATCCTAATAACATCAGAAAGATAGATCTAGATCTAGAGTCAATTTCTTTTTTTTTTCCTTCGAGAGAGAGAGCAAAAGAGAGGGCAAGGAATGATATTTTGTAGCAATGCCAAATCGCTACATTCAGGAATGATATTTTGTAGCAATGCCGAATCGCTACATTCAGGAATGATATTTTGTAGCAATGCCGAATCGCTACATTCAGGAATGTTATTTTGTAGCAATGCCGAATCGCTACATTCAAAAGGGGTAAAATAAACGATTACAATTATAAAATTGATGTTTCTTTTCATTTAAAGGGCACAAACCAAAATTATTGTAATAATAATAATAATAATAATAATAAAATAATAATAATAATAGTAATAATAAATAAAAACTTTATTATCCATAAGGAAATTTGTCTTACATTTTGTGCATTACACAAAAGAAAACAGAACTATAAAAAACAAGATTACAAAGAGAGTTTGTGTTACACAAACTCAGAGGCGGCCCCCGTCGAAGTCGGATCCCTGTCGGATCTGCATATTCGCAAATAATATTCAAGAGGTGATTTAATTTTGATGTAAAATGTTTTACACGTTTCGGATGTTCCTTCAGAGTTGAAGATAATTACTTCCTAGTCCAAACCTCCCGCAGGACGACGGGGGATGGGAGCGGGCAGGGTTTGAACCCTGGGCCATCCATAAATCTGAACGACAGTCCAGCGCGCAAACCGCACGACCAGGCAGCCATCCGATGGTCAAAAGTAATAATGTTTCAAAGATTCATTTGCCGTAAATTTAAATTTAATAAAAAAATAGTAGATTAGTTTTAGTATATTAAAACATTACAATATTGATCAAAACGTTTGGAAATGAAAATCTACACTTTTTTTTTACACTTCAAGTTTAGAAATTGAAATTCTACATCTTAATCTAGTCTATTTTAGTCTAAACTAGATCTAGAAATTCTAGATCTAGACTCTAAAATAATTTTAATTAGAATATAAATCCAGATCTAGATATACTGTAATAAAAATCTAGATCTAGTTTAAAAAATCTAGATTAGATCTAAATCAAGATATCATTCCTTTTTTAAACGCGAGTCACATAACGAGGCTTAATAAACATTACTATACCGAGTTCTTTTTTCATTTCATTTGAAGAATTAATTCCATATAACGTCAGAGGGAAAAAAAAACACTACGTCACACGGCCTAGCTAGACTAAAAATCGCCTTCATCTTATATAAGAGCCATTTATCGAGTGTTCATAGACTTTGGTGCACCGAGTGCGTTCTTTAAGCATTTCATTTAAAGAATTCATTCCATATGACGTCAAAGGAAAAAAAAACACTACGTCACACGGCCTAGCTAGAATAAAAATCGCCTTCATCATTACGAGCCTTTTATCGAGTGTTCATAGACATTGGTGCACCGAGTGCGTTCTTTTAGCATTTCATTTAAAGAATTCATTCCATATGACGTCAAAGAAAAAAAAAACACTACGTCACAAGGCCTAGCTAGACTAAAAATCACCTTTATCAACACGAGCCATTTCTCGAGTGTTCATAGACATTGGTGCACCGAGTGCGTTCTTTTAGTATTTCATTTAAAGAATTCATTCCATGTGACGTCAAAGGAAAAAAAAACACTACGTCACACGGCTTAGTTAGACTAAAATATGTTTTCATTAATACAAGCAATTTTTTCGAGGGTTAATAGACATTGGTGCACCGAGTGCGTTCTTTTAACATTACATTTAAAGAGTCCATTCATATGACGTCAAAGAAAAAAAATTCCATTACCTCACAATAGGCTAGTACCGGTACCATAAAAAAAAATGTCTTTATTTACACGAGATATTTAACGAGAGTTCATAGACATTGGTGCACTGAGTTCTAATAGATATTATTTAAAAAGGATCAAAGCCACATTGTTTTTGCGTTTTGTCTGTCAGTCGGTCTGTCCGTTATCTTGATATAAAAAAAACAACTAAAAGTTATTAAAAATTGATTAACCTTTATTTTACGTTTCAAAACATCGCAATAATTTTTAGGTATGAACACAATTGAAAAGTTTATATAATAGATTGTTCCGGATGTTTGTATAAATAGTAAAAGAAAAAGAGAATTTCAGATAAATGTAATACCGTTAATTAAATTTTTTGGATGGTCTCGTATAAAAATTAGATGTACTACAGCCACGTGGAGAGATTTTCATACCTTACTTTGGTGTTTGGATTCTGTTTTCCTTAAAAATCGGAACATAATATTAACGATAATTAGATTTTTTAATGTTTTAGGTAGAAAGTTAAATGTACTGTAAGAGAGTAGTGAGTTAAAATATTTTTCATAAAAATCCGTAAAAACATTATTTCGTAAATGATAAGATTATTTGTTTATTAATTAGAAGAGGGAGTTCAAACAATTATTTGGCGTTAGTAGATTTTTAAATAAATTCGGAAATTTCTGGCGACGATTTGTAAGAAACAAAATCCGGAACTTTCTTTATCGATTACAAAACTTCTATGTTATGTTTTACAAGAAAATTAAATGTCTAAAAAGTAATTTTCAGTAATCAATTCTAGTAAATTACTTTTTTTAAAAGCCTTATGCGATTTCACACAATCATTAGGCATAATTCATGTTTTATAAAACAATATCCGGAACATTTTTACACTTAATGAAATATAAGTCAGTATAGAGATTATGATTTAGCATTAATATGCTATTTACATAAAAAACGGAACAACATATTATTGATAATGTGTTTTTGCAACGTTTAAGCATGGAAATTGAATGTAATATAAGTTAGAAGAGCAAACAAACATTTGTTGGCGTTGATTAGTTTTGCACAAAAAAATCCGGAACAATCAATTTTAGATACTTAAAACTATTGAGATGTTATGGGAGGAACATTAAAGGGTAAATCAGATTTTCAATAGCTTTTAGAGTTCTAGTTTTTTAAATCTAATCGTGACGGACAGACCGACCAACAGACAAAACGCACAAAAATAAGCTTCTTTTATTCGGATGGGGGCACTAAACAAAAAATAAATAAAATCTGATTTTTAAAAAAAGTTTAAGGAATTGGTTTAGCACCTGATCATGTTGCGACGTTACGCTTCTGCACGAAAATCGCTGCATAAAAAGTCCATTTAAAAAAATGTGCGTGATATTTACATACAAAGTGCATTATTAGCCTTTATAAACAAACAGAAATGTTTTCTTTTAATTTTAGCAGCTAGTTGACCAGAAAAAACGTCTTTAACTATTATTTGTATTTGTTGTAAACATTTCCTGTACATTTTAAAAATATATTTGACTTAGTGATACTGAAAATACACAAAAATTGTCCATCTTTGTTAGCATATTGTAACATTGCCTCCCTTACATTTACGTAATTGTTTTAGAATTGGTGTATTTTTATGAAAAAATCGCTTGCATAATTATTTTTATAAATTAAACGGTTTGCTTTTAGAAAACCAAAAGTAGCCGTTGCACCTAAACTTTTCAAGCCGGATTTAATGATGAAATAATATTTTTCATATCTCTTCTAGTTTTCGAGATCTGAGTGTGACAGACGGACAGACGGACAGACGGACAGACGGACAGACGGACAGACGGACAGACGGACATTTTGCACAAACCTAATAGCGGCTTTTTCCCCTTACGGGGGCCGCTAAAAAAAAGAAATCTACGTTTACACTTGATTCCCACAAAAGTAACGTGTAAAATGTTTACCACAGATCTATTCTATTCAATGATTTGATTGCTAGCAGAGCAAAAGAAGTAACGTCTGTCTGTTCTTGTAAACAGTATTATGTTGTTTTTTGTCTGATGGTAAACAAAGTCTCAAAATCCTGGCCCAGAGGGTGTTTTTTTTTTTAATTTTAAAAATCTTTTTAGCTTTTCTACCAGTATTTCTCTCGAACAGTTGTATAAATGGAGCTTGTATGCTTCCAATGACTTTACTGAGAGCGTTTATGATTTTCTACAGTTAAATTTTATTTCTAATGTTCATATTGCCATTCAGCAGTGATATTGAAACTTAAAATGCTGAAGATGTGAGCATGATAAAACACTGACAAGGCCTTTTCGCTAACACTAAAGGAGGACATTTTTCTTAGTAATCGTAATTTTGTACCTCTTTTTACAAAGCTTATATTAGCTTACTTTGCCTGTCGCTTTAAAAGTTTTTACAGGCTATTTCTCCCACCCCCATTCTTGTATCAACTGAAACTTTAAAAAAAATATTTATTGACAATACATGAATCATTATTACCAATCGTTCTATTAGTTATATAAAGGAGGTATTGTCTTTTTTTTTTTAAAGTATTTTTAATGTTTTTCTTTATTTTTCGTATTAAACACAAGATTTATTTCGCTATGCGAAACAACTTATATTTAAGTAGAAATTCTGAAACGTAAGAGTGTTCCACCATTTCTCTCCTGATGTTAAGTTTGGACACGCCCCTGAAAGCATTGGCCTAGTTTTGTCTTCTGTAACATCAAATTAAAATGGCCGTACAACTTCCTGTTGTTCGATATAAATATAAAGAACAAACTGGAGGTGATGAGGAGATAGGACAGATTGAAGAAATCCACAGCGATAAGATACACTGCGTCAGAGTTGTACAGGTCAAAATAGAAGTGAACAACATACATCAATGAGATAGAGAGAATCTCAGCGCTGGAATGTGCCAGGCATGTGACCAACAGAGTTTTTGTAGTCTGTTTTGACCATCGCTCGTTTCTGGATTCAGATGTTAACTTTGTTCTTTTCATTAGCGCCAGCTTGATCTTGACGGCAATAGCGACGTTCCCGAAAAAGACGATAATTAATTGTAAGAATTTATTAATAATGCCATTGGCCATTTGCGCATTCATAATCTGATATATCCATTTCATAAGACTAGTCAGAAACTCTAAATTCTTTTCAATATGATAGTTTTCCATCGTTATACTGTCCACAAAGTGCACAAAATATACCTTAAAAACAACCCAGGGCAGCCACAATACATAGACAAAGACAATGGCAATGATGACGTTTCGTTTCGTTACAAGGGTTCTAAAAGTCATAGGCTTGAACACCGCCAGCAGTCTCTCGATGGTGATCAGAGTGTACATGGGGGTGAAAACAATCTCTCCCCAGCTTCCGAAAAAGTGAAATATTTGTTTAAGTGTGAGCAGTACTTGAGAGCCTTGCTTAAAGCAAATGTGTTTATTGTATTGATAAGGTTTCTTCCCTGACATATATACGTAGATCTCAGGAATATTCAATACTGAAATCTGGAGAAAACATGCGGAAGTCACAAGGCCAAGTAAAAGTATATTTGAAGGCTTATTAAATCCATCTTCTCTCAGTATCATCACGCATACAACGTTCAGAGTGAAACCAATGGTCGCCAGCGCTGGATTAAGAAAACACTTCATAACCTCTATTAATATTCTTGAAGTAAGGGAGACAAGTTCGTTATAAAATTGTAAGTCACAAATTACTTCCTCTTCATCCAACCAACGATTCCTATCTTGTGACACAGTTGAATTAGAGTTCCCGTTATTCTCACGTATAAATCGTCCCATTTTATCGGTAAACCAAATCGTCAAAAAGGAAAAATTCAAAGCAAATTTGAAGTACTGAAAAACTTCGCTGACATGAGCATACGAAAGTTCCACAAGCTTGTTGATGTACTTTTTAAAATTGATCAAACTGACAAGATTGAGATCTTCAGTATCTGAACTGTTACTCAAAAGGTCAGGTCTGTCTGAAAAATGTCGTGCATCATTAGAAATGTTAACAGGTTTCCAATCAGTTCTGCCTAAGAAAAGTGGATCATCATTAGAAATGTTGACAGGTTTCCAATCAGTTCTGCCTGAGAAAAGTGGTGCATCATTAGAAATGTTAATGAATTTCCCTTGAATTTCGTTGCTAAGATTTCTCAAAAATGCAAAGGACATTGTGATATTCAATAGTATTTCTTGTAAGAAATTCATAGCGATTTAGTCTGAAAAAAATGAATAGTTAAAATGTATTGAACTTTCTTTACTTAAAAGTTAAATATTATGCATGCATTCTACGACTTATCTGGACAAACAAATCAATTAACCTTGTAACCAAGATCCTCAATACTATGATTGTCCTATTGGCTACCTATGTGTGCAAGACGTGCAAGTCATTCATAAAGTTCTTCACTATCTGAACGGTTAGTCAGAAGATCACTGCTGTCTGAAAAAGCGGTTCAGCGTTAGAAATGTTAACATATGTCCAGTCAGTTTTTTTAATCACTAAATTTAGAAAGCCTTCAGATAGAAGACTTAAAAGTAAAGTAGCCATTATACATAAAACACTGAACCATAATTTTCAAATACAAAAACAAAATCTAATAAAATACGCAGAAAGACACAAAGATAAAGGCACATTCCTCGTTCCATATGCTAGGACAAATTTGTACAAATGCTCATTCTTCCCTATTGCTATTAGAGCATGGAATGGGTTGCCTGACCTAGCCAGGAAAACTAGTGACTTGGCAGAAGTCATTAAGTCATTGGTTAATATGCATGACTAAATGCATGACGCGAAAGACGTAATTATCTTCTTTTTTGAAGTAATGTTTGTATTATATAAGATAAGATACGATAAGATAAGAAAGTTTGTAAAGAGATTAAATGTAGCTCAGCGATGGTTTGAGAAGAATCCAAGGAATAACACACCGAGATCAAGTCACCAATTGGGTAGGGATACGGATAATAAGTGAAAATTAATAGTTTGTATTAGAAAATATATTCGTCTTTGCATTTTATTCATTCTTTACTAAGCACATAATTACTACACGATCCTTGCGTGTAGCGAAGTCATAGAGTATATCATAAGAATTCTGCTTCCTACATAGATCACGCTCAATAGCAAGAATTACCAAATGTTTCAATCTATCTTTGAGAATTATTGACCTCAAGTAATTCTTCATTAGTTTGAGGCGCGTGACAGAACGTTGTAGATATTCGCGAGACATTTTCTTAAGATAGGCCGAGACAAGTTTAGTGAAGTCAGCCATTGCATAGAAGCCGAAAAGTGAAAACGAGGCGTCCACATATAAAATGGCGTCGCACCGTCTTAGAAGACCTAAAATCAGTGGGCGCCAGCTGGAAGTCATCTATGACCAGTGATGCCCAAACTACGGCCCGTGGGCCACATTGGCCCACGACGTAGTTCCATCCGGCTAGCCGAAATGTAGGCACAAAGTGTAAAAAATCACCCTCAAAAAAAAAAAAAGGTTGAAAAATGTATCTTTACCTACGTTGGGGCGTCAATTTTTCTCTGACGGATTGGTATCATGACCTTTAACATTTGTACGTTTATGAAATGGGACTCTGAATGTAGAATCTATCTGGAAAAGTGAACGAGTCTATGCTTTTTTTGTGGAACTGGATAATAAAGCAATATATTTGATTTGTAAAGAAAGTGTCGCTGTTTTAAAAACAAACAATATATAAACGGCATAATAAGACAAATATGGCGGCATTCTTGGTTTGAGCAGCAAATAAAAGATTGTTAAACTAAGCCTAGAGATTGGAGGATAGGAATATTCCCAAAAAAAATAATTAAGAAAATGAATCGGTGGCAAAGCTAGCTACAATGTTGCTCACATTTTAAGTAGATAAATTAAACCTTTTTCTGACGCTTGAAACAGATTCCCAAATATTCCCAAAAAAATAATTAAGAAAATGAATCGGTGGCAAAGCTAGCTACAATGTTGCTCACATTTTAAGTAGATAAATTAAACCTTTTTCTGACGCTTGAAACAGATTAACTTCAAATAGCCAATTAATAAATAATAATAATAATAATAATTTTATTTATAAAGCGCTTGTAACAACAAAATGTAGGCTCAAGGCGCTGTAATAACATTACAAACACAAACATGACATTAGCATTCAAGAACTAATCTAAAAAAGTTTTAAACAAATATGTCTTAATATTCTTCTTAAAAGTGGTGTAGCATGTTGTCTGTCTGAGATCAATTGGGAGTGAGTTCCAAACCTTTTGGTCCGTGCACTGAAAAAGCCCGCAAACCGTAGCTTTTGAGGGATTAATTAATTACTTAATGTAAGTACAAGATTTTAAAGTTTATATTCTACTCAAATAGTTTCAGGTCAATTTCATTTTGTTTTTGTACCTTTTCGCTCATGTGACGCGCAATACGAGCGTCGGAAATTAAAATGGCCCGCAGGTCGAATTAGGTTGAGCATCACTGATCTAAGACCGATCACTGGAGAGGCTAGCCACCCTGTACGCAGTACGGCGCAGGAGAATCTAAGTAAGTAGTAATTGCGTCAAATTAGCTCCACTATAATTTGTCACATAAGTGAGTATAAAGCACCGGTTCTCAAACTGTGGAACGGGGATCTCCAGAGGTCCGCAAGTCGACTTTAGGGGGTACACAGAAAGATGAAAGTTGTATAGAATTAAGAGAACATCTTAGCTAAAAGCCAGATTATCCAATCGGATAGTTTTAATAATAGTAAATCTCGCCCCTCACTTAATTGGTCTAATAAATAGTACTCTATTTTGAACTTATCCAAAGATTAGAAGACATGCTTAACTTAAACATTCTCGACTGGGATTGGAACCTTTTTGAGTGGACATATTCAGATCCCAATCACACATGAATCCTTACTAATACAGAGGCAGATTATTGAAATATCCACAAACGAGGAGCTTAAACCAAATTTGAACATCAAGGATACCACACATTTTCGTAACAAAAACAGATTCCAATAAGTCCCAATATACTGTCTAAGAACATTGCAGTTTGTGGTGGGTCTTTTTACCTTGTGTTCATGATACAGAACAATCATTTTTGTTGTGAGCATTCAATAAGTCTTTTTTGCTTTCTGTATAGTGTCCAAGTATCGGATCAATATAGAAAGGTTGAGAGAATGACAGCCTGATAGACACTGATTTTTGTAGGCGGAGCGGTATTTTCCGCCATACACTCGCCTAGAGGTGTCACTTTGCTTCCCATATATGTGTAGTGACCTATTTCCTATCTCAGGTTTGCAGATGGTATATATTTATTGGAGAAAATGCAGGCCAGGTACAAGATTTTGCTTCAAAACTGGACACTGTAGCTAGAGCAGTTGGTATGGAAATAAGTGGCAAAAAAAAAGAGGAAAATACAAGTGGAGATAGTACGAGATGTTGAATACAGTTAAATTACCAAACATAAGAAGAAGTTGACTCATTTAAATACTTAGGGTCAAACGTAACTAGAGATTAAGGATCAATAAAAGAGATAAAACCCCGTTTAATTTGGGTATCTGCTGCCATGAGCAAACTGTGGAAAATCTGGAAGAGTATGTCAGCTTCTTTGTAAAATTAATGCTGTATTCTTCGCAAGTGGTCTCTGTACTCCTATATGGCTATGAAAGGTGGACACTGAATGCTGAGGCTGAAAGAAGAATTCAAGCCTTTGAGATTAAATCCTACACAGAAATGTTGGGTATCAGATACCAGGAAAATAAAATAAATGAGTTTGTAATATTACAAGTCAACCCTCAGGCTGGCAAAAGGGGAAATACCTGAATAGTGAGAAAAAACGAAAGCTCAGCTGGTTTGGCCAGGTTGTAAAAAATGTGACTCTTCAAGATACATTGGAGGAAGTGCATAGAAAGGGAAGTTCAAAGATAAGCAAGCTGGACAACGTAATAGAGTGGACTGGACTTGATATTGGAGTAACTCTAATGCAAGCACTCAGCGAAAGGAAGGATGTAATAAAAGTCGATGTACTTAGTTACAGCTACAGACAAATAGTTAGACATGGAGTTCCGCTATCAAGTCACAGGCAGTAATGTCTTAAGTTCTACAAGTTCTACTTAACACTTGTGTCGCTCCAGGTCTTCCAAACAGTTCTTATCTTATCTGCTTATCTTATATGATACAGACGTTACTTCAAAAAAAAAAGATGATTACGTCCTACGCGTCATGCATTTAGTCTTGCATTTTAACCAATGACTTACATTCTGCCAAGTCACTGGTTTTCTTGGCTAGCTCAGGCAACCCATTCCATGCTCTAATAGCACTAGGGAAGAAGGAGTATTTGTACAAATTTGTCCTAGCATATGGGACGAGGAATGTGACTTCATCTTTGTGTCTTTCAGAGTATTTTTTATTAAATTTTGTTTTTGTATTTGAAGATTATGGTTCAGTGTTTTATGTATAGTTGCTACTTTACTTTTAAGTCTTCTATCCTAAAGGTTTTCTAAATTAATTGATTTTACTAAAGGTGTTACTCTAGTCAAATGTGCATATTCGTTTGTTATGAATCTCACTGCTCTATTTTGTTTCTGTTCCAGTTTCTTAATGTTTTCTCTTAAGTTGAATGGTCCCAAACAGAGGATGCATATTCTATTATTTTAACATTTTAGTTTTATGTTCTTATTTGATTTATATATATTTCTTTTAATAAACCCTAATGCTTTGTTTGATTTTTTGATAGCTTCATCAATATGGGGATTCCATGACAGTTTTTCATTTATTATAAGACCTAGGTATTTTGCATTTTTAGTCTGTGTTACTGGTTTACCATGAATAAGATTAGTGGAATTAATTTGTTTTAGTTTTTTTGTTACTCTTAATAACTGACATTTTTCTGAGAGGAAAGACATGCTCCAATTTGATTCCCATTTCTGTAATTCATCTAATTCTCTTTATAAAATTTCTGTGTCTTGTGTTGTTTTTATTGTTCTATATATTAAGCAATCGTTTGCAAATAATCTGACTAATGCAATTTTATAAATCATTTATATAAATTAAAAATAGTAATGGACCTAAGACTGTTCCTTGAGTTACGCCTGAGTTTACTGTTATCGGTGTTGATTTGGAGCCATTTATTGTTACAGTTTGTTCTCTTCCTATCAGAATATCTATAATCCACTGATGCAATGGACCATCAATGCAAAAATATTTTAGTTTTTTAAGCAAACTATGGTGGTGAACTTTGCAAAAGCCTTGGAAAAATCTAGTATGATAGCATCTATTTGCTCACTATTATCTAAACCTTTTGAAAAATCTTCAATTAGTCCTATTAGTTGTGTTTCACATGATCTATATTTCCCAAAGCCATGTTGGTATGGAGTAAGGACATTATGTTTGTCTAAGTGGTTTATGATATTACTACATATTATGTGTTCTAGGATTTTACATGTGATGCTGGAAAGTGATACTGGTCTGTAGTTTCATGTGTCAGATTTTTCTTCTTTTTTAAATAGGGGGGGGGGGTGACATTAGCTTCTTTCCAGTCCTTTGGAACTCTGCCCTGGTTAAGTGAAGCCTGAAAGAGTATTTTGAACACCTGTGCTAGCTCATTGGTTAGTTCTTTTCGTTATCTAGCCGGTTCACTGATATCACACAGGACATAACTTAGCCCTAGACTGTTCAGACTCCCATAACCAGCAGATCTCTTCAGCCGGATCTACAACAGTCCTTCCAGTAGAATCAACATGTCT
Source organism: Biomphalaria glabrata (assembly GCF_947242115.1). Classification (NCBI taxonomy): domain Eukaryota; kingdom Metazoa; phylum Mollusca; class Gastropoda; family Planorbidae; genus Biomphalaria; species Biomphalaria glabrata. The sequence goes on along the minus strand of NC_074719.1, from coordinate 38,714,084 downwards.
TCTCCTGCTAGTGTTGAGCGGTGCTTTGATGCGCATCATCAGTGTCGGCGCGGGAGCAGAGTTAGAATAGAATATTCTAATAAGAACAGCTGTTGAAGGGAAACATGCAGGAATTTGGTCACGCAAACTGTCACATGTCACAGCACCCCCCCCCCTACGACAAAAGTCAAGGGACAGATGAGATGCATATGCAATAATCGGAGATTGAAATTACATTACAAAATATTAAAAAAAACATTACAACAGATAAACAGATTGTTTACTTACTTACTTGTGTTGTTGTTGTAGCCTTTGATATGTTTTTAGTCTGTAGATTGTTTTTAAAAACAATTTGATACTATAAAGAAAAAAACAAAGAATTTTCCAATCCAACATTATATATATATAATGAAGCTAACTGTACGGGTGTTTACAAAACTTGATTTATATTCCTGTTAAAAATGACTGCTAAGAATACCCAAAAGCATTCAATTAGATATATATTATTATTATTATTATTTTTTTAAGAAGAAACTTTAAATATACTATAAACCATGGCGAAACGCCGAAAAATGTCTTGTTTTAATAAGTGATTAAAAAAAAAAGGTTTTGAAACTAGTTTAGCCTACTGGATTAAATTGTAACTTAAGTCGTTTCATTTCTGCTAAAAAATGATAGCAAAGAACAAACCAGCAATAAACATCAAGAAAAGATAATCCAGAACGGAAATTAAAGGACGAATTCTATCTTCTCACCATATCTATTGTATCTCATTCTCACGTTATACGTTATTAGGTTACAAACTCGCGCCTTTAAAAAATAAATTTAAAATGTTGGTGTTGTAAATTTGCATATTGGGAAATAAAATCAAGTTGATGTCATGAACAACAGGCCCACCTGAAACAAGAAATTTGATTAACAAGCGATGTCACTCTCATTTTTATTTTAATACATCAATAGGTGGACGCGTATATATATAGATAATAGGCTATATACATATATGTACAGTGCTTTTTTGTAACATATATATATGTGTATGTATATATGTGTGTTAGTGTGTGTGTGTGTGACTCCAGCGTAAAGAATATGTAAGTTATACTGAGCTATGTTGTATTTTGAAAAGCATCGGAGATTTTGCATTCATGTCGCAAAAGCTAAAAATAACTAGCTCAAAATTATAGATCACTTCTTTTTCATTTAGTTGGCAACGGTGAACCTCAGATCAGCATCCTTGACATTGTTTAGTCTAGCGTGCTAATCTCGATTTGAAAAAAATAAAATTGGCTCACTCTTTAGCGTTGTAGACTCAAATGTCTAATCGCTTAAGTAAATAAATAGTAAATTAACGTAATACATGATACAAAGATTGGTCGATGGTGACTTGACTTGCTTGACTTCATCTTTTTGACTGCAATTGGCACACAGAGCCACAAAAGAATATCGCAAACGGACTTTGTTCTGGGCAATACCCATCAGTTGGGTTCTGGGCAATACCCATCAGTTGGGTTCTGGGCAATACCCATCAGTTGGGTTCTGGGCAATACCCCATCAGTTGGGTTCTGGGCAATACCCCATCAGTTGGGTTCTGGGCAATACCCCATCAGTTGGGTTCTGGGCAATACCCCATCAGTTGGGTTCTGGGCAATACCCCATCAGTTGGGTTCTGGGCAATACCTCATCAGTTGGGTTCTGGGCAATACCCCATCAGTTGGGTTCTGGGCAATACCCCATCAGTTGTGTTCTGGGCCATACCCATCAGTTGGGCCCATCCAGCCAAGTTTTCTTCTTGTTTTACTGGTTCTCACACACGTTTGCTTTTGGTCTCCAAGCATTTCTCTTTTGGTCTCCAAGCATTTCTCTTTTGGTCTCCAAGCATTTCTCTTTTGGTCTCCAAGCATTTCTCTTTTGGTCTCCAAGCATTTCTCTTTTGGTCTCCAAGCATTTCTCTTTTGGTCTCCAAGCATTTCTCTTTTGGTCTCCAAGCATTTCTCTTTTGGTCTCCAAGCATTTCTCTTTTGGTCTCCAAGCATTTCTCTTTTGGTCTCCAAGCATTTCTCTTTTGGGTTCCAAGCATTTCTCTTTTGGGTTCCAACCAGTGGAAAAGCAAGGGATTTGGGGGCCCAGGGGCTTGACCTCTTTAGGGGCCCCTGCATTTCGATATTCGACATCATGTCATGAGATAATGTGCTTAATAAATATATAAGTCTAATGTGTGGAATATGGTCACTAAGTTACATAACAACATGAATAGCAAGATAACATGGCACTGGCTTCATATTTAATGTAAAAAAAATGTGGACACTCATTTGGGGGACATCAAGTGGGGGCCCGGGGGGGGGGATTTTCAACTTTTGACCCAGCCTTTCCACCTTCTCTATCTACGCTATTGGGTCCAGCCCAGAGCTTTGTAATAATTTCCCTTTTTCTCACATTGTTTGGCTAATTTAGCTCCCATTAACGTTTTTTTGATTTCCTGCTCTATTATTGTTTTGGAGGTCGTTGATGAGTGCAGTCTGTTTCCTATGAACTCAAAGTCCAATCTTAGCTTAGAAGAGCCATTACACTCAAGGCTGCGCCCATTTTAGTATTGCATGCTTTTGATTTAAATTCTTACCTACTCTTTTTTCTTTTCTGGCCTCGTAGCAAGAGACCTTAACAATCACGGTTCCGCAACATCATAAGCGATGCTATCTTTTCTCTGTCATGGGCTATCATTTCTCTGTCATGTGCTATCATTTCTCTGTCATGTGCTATCATTTCTCTGTCATGGGCTATCATTTCTCTGTCATGGGCTATCATTTCTCTGTCATGTGCTATCATTTCTCTGTCATGGGCTATCATTTCTCTGTCATGTGCTATCATTTCTCTGTCATGTGCTATCATTTCTCTGTCATGTGCTATCATTTCTCTGTCATGTGCTATCATTTCTCTGTCATGGGCTATCATTTCTCTGTCATGGGCTATCTTTTCTCGGTCATGTGCTATCATTTCTCTGTCCACTGGCGGATCCGGGGGGGGGGGCGGTAGGGGCGATCGCCCCCCCACTCGGCCGACCCCCCCCCCGAAGGGGGGAGCGGACGAATTTTAGTATAGAATTCACACAATTTGTATACAAATTCATTACTTATGTTAATAATATATACTAATTATTTATATTTCAACCTATTTTTAGATTATTTCGCCCCCCCCTCTAGTATGTTGGCCGATTTGGTGGGGTCGGGAGGGGGCGAAGGTATCAATCCCGCCCCCCCCCCCCCATAAACTTTCGAGTGGGGGGGGGGCGGTCCAATTTCTTTGTAGAAATCACAGCTTGCTAACAGAATCAATTAAATATCTATGTGATTAAAACTTGTTATTGATATTTTAACCGATCTTTGTATTATGTCGTTCCCTGTTTGCCAATTTATCTCTACTGCCCTTCCCACCTAAACCTTTTGGAGAAATCATAGTTTGTGAATGTGCTATCATTTCTCTGTCATGTGCTATCATTTCTCTGTCATGTGCTATCATTTCTCTGTCATGTGCTATCATTTCTCTGTCATGGGCTATCATTTCTCTGTCATGGGCTATCATTTCTCTGTCATGGGCTATCTTTTCTCGGTCATGTGCTATCATTTCTCTGTCATGTGTGCAATCATTTCTCTATCTTGGGCTATCATTTCTCTGTCATGGGCTATCATTTCTCTGTCATGTGCTATCATTTCTCTGTCTTGGGCTATCATTTCTCTGTCATGGGCTATCATTTCTCTGTCATGGGCTATCATTTCTCTGTCATGGGCTATCATTTCTCTATCTTGGGCTATCATTTCTCTGTCATGGGCTATCATTTCTCTGTCATGTGCTATCATTTCTCTGTCATGTGTGCAATCATTTCTCTATCTTGGGCTATCATTTCTCTGTCATGGGCTATCATTTCTCTGTCATGTGCTATCATTTCTCTGTCTTGGGCTATCATTTCTCTGTCATGGGCTATCATTTCTCTGTCATGGGCTATCATTTCTCTGTCATGTGTGCAATCATTTCTCTATCTTGGGCTATCATTTCTCTGTCATGGGCTATCATTTCTCTGTCATGTGCTATCATTTCTCTGTCATGTGCTATCATTTCTCTGTCATGTGCTATCATTTCTCTGTCATGTGCTATCATTTCTCTGTCATGGGCTATCATTTCTCTATCATGGGCTATCATTTCTCTGTCATGTGCTATCATTTCTCTGTCTTGGGCTATCATTTCTCTGTCATGGGCTATCATTTCTCTGTCATGGGCTATCATTTCTCTGTCATGTGTGCAATCATTTCTCTATCTTGGGCTATCATTTCTCTGACATTGGCTATCATGGGATATCATTTTTCTTCAAAAAGAATGGAGAAATCTCTTGAGAGTATACTTGAGAGTATGCTTGTATCGCTTCTGTTGGCCCTCTTGTGGACACTCTACATCACCCTATGGAGTGGGTTGTTGGACTTGCGGACATAAGATATATTTGCATAGTGGCATTGTCTTGCATGATACTGAAGATCAAATGAAAGAATAGTTCTTGTTTTAAATCGATGTATTAGTGAAACTGTAAAATTAAATAGAACTTTTATTGTCAATATCAAAAATGCCTCAAAACTAGGAATGAATTTCAAGGAAACATTTATTATTGTCACGAATCTATCTGCAATTATCACGATGAGATTAAATAAATATATCGAAACAGCTTGACTTTCCCTCTAAAGTTCAAGGGTAGATTAATCCCGTCTTCTTTTGTCATGGTTCGTGACAATTAAATTATTCAATAGTTTTATTTGTAGAGTCTTCATAAGATTACCTTGCTAAAAAAGGGGTGGGGGGAAGAAACTTTCCACCCCCCCCCCCAAGCCCTGAACCCACTGAGTCTTTAAAATTCCCTACCATTAACTCACACCATCGAAGGAAAAGGTCGACATTTTGAATCATGTATTTGGACGATATTTCAGTGTTCCATCGATCTTTTAGTTCTCACATACACTCTAGTACAAAGTTTATTAACATTTTAGAAAGGTCGCTTTATTAATTAAAACGTAAGTTACATTTTAAACGATTTACAATTAAAGTCTATTGAACCGAGACCTGTCGTAATAGAAGGCCTAACACTGACCTGCAACGTGACAACCTGTGGACGTTTAGACCAATTGATCGGTTCGACGTCACAGGTCTGTGCAACGTGTCAACGAGCTGTTTGTCTAAGCTGTTACGAAATGTTTTGGTTTTATTAGCAAAATATCTTTACATATGGAGCAGTTGGCTGGCCGGCTTGGTATGGCGTATTACGTTCAAGATCTCAACAACAGCTTACGTGGCACAGATTTCCCAGCTATTTTATTGGCGGGCTTATTTTACATGTTTAATGTTACCTCACTTCATTTCTGCTTTTCAGGTTCTTCACGCCTGGATGCTTTTCCCTCCTGTCTCGACATTAAATCTCTGGTAGAAATAACAACAACACACGGCAGATTGTCGTCTGACTAGTATTTCGACTAACCTCTCTCTTTTCTTATTCAATAAGCTAGGACTGATTCGTCAAGTGATGTGCTTCTTACCTGATACCATTAGAGAATGGAATGGGCATTCTGAATCAGTCAGGGAAACCAAAGACTTAACAGAGTTTACTGTGGCGTAGCTAGAAATTTGCTATCATTTGGGGGCCCTGTGTGGCTTGATCTGTTTAGGGGCCCCTGAATTTTGGCATTCGACATTAAGACATGAGATAATGGCGTAATATTTCATATTTATTGTAAAAAAAAATTAACACTAATTTGGGGGACCCCTCAAGTGGAGGTCCGGTGGAGGGGATTTTTAAATCCCCCCTTACCCACCATAGCTACGCCACTGAGAGTTTAAGTCTCTGATTAATATGCACAACGACCGGTAGCTGAACTCATGAATATCTTCTTTTTTTTTAAGTAATCTCTGTACTTTATAAGATAAGATCCCGCATCTCTCTTTTTTCCCTCTCTCTCTCTCTCTTTTAATTCTTTCAAACTTCTTAAGCCGTTAGTCACACATTTCAATTGAAACTGAAAATGTAATAATTTTTCGTCATTCTTGCTTCTACTTTCATTCCATGTATCTGGTGAACATATCTATAATGTCATGACCAGGGCCGGCTTTAGGCATAGGCAAACTAGGCAGCCGCCTAGGGCATCCAAAAGGTGAGGGTCTCGCACAGGACTACATTTTAAAGAAAAAAAAAACACGAAACGTGGATCTGACCTCAAACATATTAAAGCACTATGACTCTGTGTTAACTAGTTCTAGTCTTTGTCTCTAGTACGGAAATTGCGATATATAAATTTCATTTATTTGTCGATTTAGATATAGAAAATACAGGGAGGTAGGGTCGACTACGAAAATTTGATTTGAGATTTGGCAAAGTAATTCTAAATTTATTCATATTTACAACATATTTTTATTAAAGTATATACATTTTTACTATTTTTACTACTTGAGCTTTGAATGGACCTTATTTTTTAATAACTTAGAGCAGTGATGCCCAACCTAATTCGACCCGCGGGCCATTTCTATTTCCGACACTCGTATCGCGGGCCACTTGAACAAAATGTAAGCCTACAAAAACGATATCAACTTGAAACCCGTAGATCCCATGCTTCATTAATTAATGAGATATTTGAAATGTATCTTTTTTTTTTCCCTACGTCAGAAGATGGCTTCATTTCTGTGCTTAAAATATCAGCAAGATTGGGCTTCATTCCTCTACTTAGAATATGAGCAACATTGTAGCTAGCTTTACAACCGAGTCATTTTCCTGTCCTGGTAAATATTCCCATCAATCCTCCAATCTCTAGGCTTAGTTTAACAATCTTTTACTCGCGGCTCAAACCAAGAATGCCGTCCTATTTGTTTCATATGTCGTTGATATGTTGTTGTTGTTTTATTTTAAATAGCCACACTTTCTTTATAAATATGTTGGCTTATTATCATGTTACACAAAAAAGTAAAGAACCGTGTCACTTTTCTTGGTAGAAAACGTACATTCTACACTCAGATACCTATTTCATAAACGCACAAATGTTAAATGTCATGGAACTTATCATCAGGAGAAAAATTGAGGGCCCTAAGCCCCAAACGTAAGTTAAGATACATTTTTACAATTTTTTTTGGAAAAGGGGGGATTTTCTACACCTTGTGGCGACATTTCGGCGGGCCGGATGGACTCACGTCGCGGGCCGGATCTGGCCCGCGGGCCGTACTTTGGGCATCACTGACTTAGAGGTATAACATTTAGCTCTTGAGCAATAAAAGGGAAGTAACCTTTGAGGGATTATATCACGACATAGCCTAAATTCTGCCGTTGTGCCAAAAAAAACACCAAAATATCAAATTTCATATAGATATAGACACATGCCGGTTTTTAATAAATTGCGCAATGTTATTCTTTCGTTGTTACTTTGTTTGTTTGTTTTTTCATTTGGGGCCACCAAATTCAGTTCTCCCAGGGCCACTAAACAATCTGTCAGACCTAACATTACAAACTAAGTGTATCTTCTCCACTATATTTACTATAACTAAAATAGAAGCGAAGAAATACTAGACCTACTTAGAAATACAATAAGCAATTTATTTTTAGGGTCTACTTCAGTGCTTTGGCGTTTTGCCCAATTCGAAATCAATAATGATAAGTTCAAAACAAAACATTTGCAAGTTATCAAAGCAGAAGATTACAGTAGCTTGTTAGCCCTTAGGTATAATTGTGAAGAATAGGGTTGGGTTAACGGATCGAGGGCCACATGTGACACAACGAGACATTTTTGGAGACCCGCAACAATTATTTACAGATACAAAACATTTTATACTATTTTTTATTTCTTGGATATATCTTCAAAGGTTTTGTTCCCAAGATTTTAAATTTTATAGAAACAAATTTTCAAAAAGAGTTTGTGTAATTACACAAACTCAAGCGGCCCGCAATGCAGGTAGGTCAAGCGGCCCGCAATGCAGGTAGGTGGGAGCGGAGGATATTCCAGCTACCGTCGCCTCAGCGTGGCGCCTTCGTGGATACGTCCGCCAGGGGATGCGGATAGACAAAGAATGGTAGCGCACATAGCTCTCAGTGAGCTACCACTCGTACGGTCGAGAGACTGTACACTGCACGTGGTAGGGATGTAACAAAGGCTCGCTAACCCGTCCAAACCCCCACTGATTCGTTCCCCAACGGGGGCCATACGCGCTGTGATGGACCCTCGCACGGGTTCGGTGGGACATAATAGGCATACGAAAGGCCCCCACGCAGGCTCGGCCTCCGGCCTCGGACGAGAGGGGGATACTCGTGTGGGGCTCAAGGGGGTCGTGTCCAGCGACATACCGGACGAGAGTACATGATCGTTTCGGATAAGGCGGGATTTCGGACAGAGGGATTGGTGAAGAGCCGATGCCTCATCCTGGCCATGGATAAAAGCCTTTCCTTGGTCAAGAGGTCCATAAAAGGGAACCGGAAGTTCTCGGACCTTCAGGACATCTGTAACAGGTAGGTGGGAGCGGTGGGACAGGTTTCAACCTTTTCAGCAAGAAGCAATGAACTACCAATAAACACCATCTTACCTCCCTCCAGACAAAATGTTAATCACTTAAACCTACTGCACGAGGTCCTGCTTGTGCCTAGTGTGACCATTGCAAGATTGCCAGTGTTATGTACTAGTTTAGAGAGTATGTTAGTTTTGTTAGACAAATATCTATTTATATTATTCTCTTCGTCGCTCAAGAGTTTGGACGAGAAGAAGAAGTAAAGGAAAGATCACTCTCTTATTTCTGCGGATAGTCACCCCACGAAAAAAAAAAAGAAGGGGGTATGAAAACAAGTATTCACAAAATAGCAGGGCCGGACCGTTGTGACCAAGAAAGATCACTCTTTTTTTATTTCTACCTCACGTAAAAAAGAGGAGGGGGGAGGGGGGGGAACAAGTAATCTACTCTGTATGAACTATCGGGGCGACAGAGAGCACGGCTCAGGAAAAAAAGATGGAGGGGGGAGAACAAGTATTTTTTTTACCCGTCACTACGGATGGCTGCCTGGTCGTGTGGTTTGCGCGCTGGACTATCGTTTGGATTTATCGATAGTCCCGGGTTCAAACCCTGCCCGCTCCCACCCCCCTTCGTCCTGCGGGAGGTTTGGACTAGGAAGTAAACTATCTTCAACTCTGAAGGAACACCGAAACATGTGAAACATTTTACAAACAAACATTTTACAAACACTAAGTAGCAGGGCCGGACTTTACCATTGTGACCAAGAAGTCACGGAAAGAGAAAAAGTAATCTACTATGTATATTCACCCGTCACTAAATAGCAGGGCCGGACTTAACCATTGTGAGCGCTATGCAAAACGGATTTCGCGGGGCCAAGTTTGGTTAGGGAAGCGCATAATAAGTGAAATTTTAAGTTTCTATTAGAAAATAAATTCGTCTATGCATTTTATTCCTTCTTTACTACGTACAGAATTACTTTACGAGCCTTGCGTGTAGCAAAGTCATACAGTATATCATAATAATTCTGTTTCCTACAGAGATCACGCTCAATAGCAAGAATTACCAAATGTTTCAATCTATCTTTGAGAATTATTGACCTCAAGTTCATTAGTTTGAGGCGCGAGAAGCTTTTTTCACCAGATTACATAATTACGGCTAATGCATAATGCCTTTTTGTTTTAATCGCACGTAGGATTGGCGTTTTCCATATTGAATGACACCCCAAAATGACAATTTTTGTCTATATATTTCCGTATATTTTAAGGACTTTTTCGTATATTTTGCAATTTCGGGAGATTTCCAGGAGCTCCTGGTAAATCGACAGGAGGGTGCGGAAAATCTGTTTTAAGTTATAAAATGGTTTAATTTTAAAATTTATACACCTTGAAATAGCGCGGGTCCGATGAAAGTGCATGCTCAGAGCGCTTTGGTTCAATCTCAGTTGTGGACAAGTGGGTGGAGGGGTGTTGAACCTCGAGCCCCCTTCTTAGGTAGCCAAGCCAAGCTCAAGCCTAGCCTCTGGACCACGCTTCCCACGTGTATTGTTTTAGCGACGGTAAAAGTAGTGACGTAGTAAGACAAACGAATGACGTAGGAGACTAGACGAACAAGAGAGCAACATGGCGATAGTAGAGAAGTAGTTTGTTTTGGAGAAGGAAATAGTGACGTTTATGAAGACTAGAACAAAAGTCAGATTATTTGCAGACAATTGCATAATATATAGAACAATAAAAACAACACAAGACACAGATATTTTACAACGAGAATTAGATGAATTACAGAAATGGGAATCAAATTGGAGCATGTCTTTCCACCCAGAAAAATGTCAGTTATTAAGAGAATAAAAAAAAACGAAAACAAATTAATTCAACTTATCTTATTCATGGTAGAGCAGTAACACAGACTAAAAATGCAAAATGCCTAGGTATTATAATACATGAAAAACTTTCATAGAATCCCCATATTCAGGATAGAAGACTTAAAAGTAAAGTAGCATAAAACACTGAACCATAATCTTCAAATACAAAAACAAAATTTAATAAAATACTCAGAAAGACACAAAGATAAGGGCACATTCCTCGTCCCATTTGCTAGGACAAATTTGTACAAAAGCTCCTTCTTCCCTAGCGCTATTAGAGCATGGAATGGGTTGCCTGAGCTAGCCAGGAAAACCAGTGACTTGGCGGAGTTTAGGTCATGATTAAATGCATGACGCGTAGGACGTAATCATCTTTTTTTTTTTAAGCAACGTCTGTATATCATATAAGATAAGATAGACGGACTTCCCAGTGATATATAAAGGTGTCATTTTATAACAGTGAAAGTTGTTATCAAGTGTATTTTTAACTTGTAATGTTCTGTGGCTAATGCGGAGTACTGAGATAGAAGATAGAAGTCAGATAATATTGGCCCACAACACCAGCATGCAGACAAAGAGAATTATGGTGACATTGGAATCCTTGTGCTTGTAGATGTGATTAAAAGGTTCAACTAGTTGATGTGAGACAGGGGTGAACAACTCTGGTTCTTTTATTATGGAAGTAATCCTCCTTTCATCTCAATTTTGTATTTTTTTTTAAATCAACTTTTATAAATAAAAAATAAAAGAAAGGCAAATTAGGGCCTATTGTTTTTATTTGTAAAATTTATACATACATTTTATTAAATAAATTTTCTAATTAATTTTAATATATATATATATATATATATATATATATATATATATATATATATATATATATATATATATATATATATATATATATAACTATTAACTTATACTGGTGTATGAACTATTAACAGTTACATTAGTTACAGAAAGCTACGCTATCATGCAAAAGCATAGCACTATTCACATTTACACCATATACACGGCAATGTTAATAAAGATCTAGGATTATTATTGTCGCATAAAAATGACAAATAAGGCTAATTATTATCAACATTAAAAACTTTTGATTAATTAGGGTCACAAGTTTTCTTAAAACTTTATAAAACTATTAATAGTAATTAAGTCTACCAAATTTTTATCAGGAATAAAACAGTGTATATCACAACGATTATAGTGTGTATTTAACAATATTAGTGGTACAAAAGATCTGTTGACCGTCTTTCTCCATTCCTCTCTGTGCCTTGGCTTGGATAGAATTTCTCCTAATGACAGACCTTTCTATTCTCTTATGTTTTGTTCCCATCGCTTTATCTGTCTGCCTCTTCTTCTTTTTCCTGGTACTGTTCCCAGAAAGAAGGTCTTTACGAGCCCTGTGGACCTTATGATATGGCCTTAGAGTTTAAGTTTGCATTGTTTGACTTTACTATGAAGCATATATTATTCTAGTATTTCTATTTCGTGCTAAACTATCAGCCGCCAAGTGACACCCCAATCTTAGAAATATTAGCATCAAATTCAAAAGAAAAAAAAAACGAATTATGTAAGTGTGTGTCATAGGCTCTGTCACGTGACCACTATCTTTGTTTATTACAACTCTCATTTCCTTTTGTCACGTCGCTAGCGTCCTTAGAAACAATGGTTTATTACTTCCGGAAAGACCAGATACCGAGCTAACTATGTTTATAAATTACACAAATATACATTTAGAACGTCCATTTTAAAAGTTCATATGTTGCATAAATTGATCCTATCTGATTTTTTGTTTCTTTTGCGTCCATGGGAGTAGACTGTTTTCACTTACCGGTACATAACGTTTTAAAATTAATAGTCTGCCCTGCACGTGTTGAAATGTTACTTTGACCCTTTTCTGTTTCATTAACCTTTAACCTTTAGTATTCTCATATTACGAAGCCCACTCTTTTGATATCCCTAAACAAAACTGAGGGGCTCGGAGGCATCGCATACAATGGGAAAGGCCAATTCACTGGATATCAGACAATTCTACCATGACATGCTAGAGTGAAGATTTCACAAGACCGTATTTGTTGATTGTCTTTAAAAGAATGGTCGACAAAAAACGACCAGAACTACACCGTGCCTCCTCTACTTCCCAGTCTGGGCTGATCTCAAGAATTCTTGTTTGATAAAAAGATTAGTCTCACAGCCATTCACTTCCCCACCTCCTGTCAGATATGTATTATAGCTTTGTATAGCTCTACAGGAACTATGTCTTTGTTTGTTTTATAGAGACTTTATTCAATTCTATTCGAAGTTTTATATTTTTACATAACATTTCAATCGAACTCTTTAATTATGTGACCTTGACACCGACAGTTTACCTTTTTACCCCACCCCCCCCCCCGATTCCTCCAAGCTTGCACTACAGTTTCCACCCTTCTTAAAACTTGACTGTTTCGTTTGAATCAAAACCGTCGCCCTTCTGGAAATACAGTTTTCATTTTCTCTTTGTTTTAAAACATCTGCATGAGAGAGAGAGAGAGAGAGAGAGAGAGAGGGGGGAGAGTGAAAGAGAGAGATATAAAGAGAGAGAGAATTAGAGAGAGAAAGAGAGAGAGAAAGAAAGAGAGAGAGAAAGAACGAAAGAAAGAAAGTGTGTGTGAGAGAGAGAGAGAGAAAGAGAAAGAGAGAAAGGAAAAGAAAGAGACAGAGGGGTGGGGTTGGAAAACAAATAAAGAAAGACAGGGAGAAAAACAAAATGAGAAAGAGAGAGAGAGAGAGAGAGAGAGAGGTAGAAACACAGAAAAAGAGAGAGAGAGCGATAGGAAGAAAAAACTAAGAGAGAAAAACAGACAGAAATTAGAGAGAGAGAGAGGAAGAAAAAGAGAAAGAAACAAAGAGAGTGCAAGAATTAAAGCAAAAGAGAGAAACAAAGAGAGAGAGAGAGAAATGGAGAGAAAGAAGAAAAAGAGTGGGGAACAAATAAAAAGAGAGAAGGAAATAGAGAAAGAATGAGAGAGAAAACAATAGAGACAATGATAAGGGGAAGAAGATAAAACAGAAAGGGTGTGGGGGGGAAGCAAAGAGAAAGAGGGGGTAGTGAAAAGAGATAAACAAAGAGAAAGAGGAAACAAAAAAAGAGAGAGAGAAAAAAAAAAGAGAAAAAGAGAAAACTAATAGAGGGAAAAGGGATAAAGGATAGAGAAAGGGAGAAAAAAAGAGAGAGAGAGAGCTAAAAACCAAAGAATGAGGGAGGGAAACAGAGAGAGGTGGTGGTAACAAAAAGAGAGTAGCAGTGGGGATGGGAGAGAAAACAACAAGAGAGAAAGAGAAACTTTAAAAAGGAAAGAGGGGGGAACAGAGAGAGACAGAGAGAGAAAGAGAGAGAGAAAGAGAGAGAGAAAGAGTAAAAGGAAAAAAAAAAGAAACAGTAATCCATGAGTAAGAGTCTTATGTTATATCCACGTAATGTTACTTGGAAGCAAACTGAAACTAAAACACAACGTCATTCCAGGAAACAGGTTGCCATGTTCTATAAATACAATGCTGCCGACGAACTCAACAAGAAAACGTGCCAACGACTTGCCCAATCGATCTGTTCAAGGTTTCGTCTCTTGTTTGCGCTCTTATTTTCCTCTGTAAACTCAACTTACTAAGGTTAGTGGACACAAGTTTAGCAAGAACATTTTTTAAAAAATACTTATAAAAAAATAAAAGAATACTTATAAAAATAATATAAGCTTGTATGTAATGTAATTGTAGTAATTATTTTGATTCAATCATGTAACTAATTTTTAGGCTAATAGATCTAGATCTAGATAAATCTAGAATAACTATGACAAATTTATGAGGTTGGAATTATTTGTACCAATTGTTTTTGAATAGCACAATTTTATGCTTTTAGTTTTCTCAATGCGCTATGGTCGGATCAAGGATCCAATCACTTGTGTGGACCAGTTGGGAAAGGGAGGTGGGGGTGTTTAGGAGAAAGTTTTAATACTGGCTTTTCAAAAGTAATTAAAAACATTTCTAAAACTGAATTTGGACTTGAGGGCTGAAAACTCATTGATGGAGAGCCGACTAGCTAGCCACTGAGCTTATAAGAGGGAAGGCGTTTCAGCTATCTATATTGTTAGTTTCAAATTTTTATCGGGAGACTTAATTCTGTACATAAGGCTTATCTCCCTTTAGCAGGTACTCTCTCTCTCTCTGTATAAAACGAAATTAATGAATTACAACTAACTGATAAAATAATTGCTTGATTTTTCGATTGATTCATTGTTGTGAGGGACAATGAATAACAATGCACATTTTCAACTTGACCCAAGAATGGATGTGGGAGAAATCACGTGTTCAATTATCGAAGGGGAAGGAACCCTAAATATTTATCCGTAGCTGTAAATACTGAACGTAAACATAGAGTTGAAGCTAGGTGCTGAAACAAATGTGATACATACATATATTAAACATACATGAATAGCAGCACCAGGGACCAAGTTTTTAAAGAAAGTAGTGAATTCAATGCTACGTGTTCACCATCCCAGGTTTTTTTTCCTTTTTTTAACCGATGAAGAATTTGCAAGCTGATAAAAGGAAGTGTAGAAATAAAGAGAAGTATAAATATATAAAGCTATATAAATTGCTACGACTTGTGTTTGCACACCGTCCTCGAAGGAACCATTCTCAACAGACTTAGAACACAGTGTTTTTCGCTGAGTTGGATTGGGTCCAAGGGAAGTTGTAAACACGAGTCGGCATCAGATGTGCTTTTTAACGTTTAACCCTTTTCACCTTAATACAATCTAAATGTAATACTTGACGTTTAACCCTTTTCACCTTAATACAATCTAAGTGTAATACTTGACGTTTAACTCTTTTTGTCTTAATACAATCTAAGTGTAATACTTGACGTTTAACTCTTTTTGTCTTAATACAATCTAAGTGTAATACTTGACGTTTAACTCTTTTTGTCTTAATACAATCTAAGTGTAATACTTGATGTTTAACCCTTTTCGCCTTAATACAATCTAAGTGTAATACTTGACTTTTAACTCTTTTTGTCTTAATACAATCTAAGTGTAATACTTGATGTTTAACCCTTTTCGCCTTAATACAATCTAAGTGTAATACTTGACTTTTAACTCTTTTTGTCTTAATACAATCTAAGTGTAATACTTGATGTTTAACCCTTTTCGCCTTAATACAATCTAAGTGTAATACTTGACGTTTAACCCTTTTTGCCTTAATACAATTTAAGTGTAATACTTGACGTTTAACTCTTTTCATCTTAATACAATCTAAGTGTAATACTTGATGTTTAACTCTTTTTGCCTTAATACAATCTAAGTGTAATACTAGACTTTTAACTCTTTTCATCTTAATACAATCTAAGTGTAATATTTGACGTTTAACTCTTTTCGCCTTAATACAATCTAAGTGTAATACTTGACTTTTAACGCTTTTCATCTTAATACAATCTAAGTGTAATACTTGATGTTTAACTCTTTTTGCCTTAATACAATCTAAGTGTAATACTAGACTTTTAACTCTTTTCGCCTTAATACAATCTAAGTGTAATACTTGACGTTTAACCCTTTTCGCCTTAATACAATCTAAGTGTAATACTTGACGTTTAACTCTTTTTGTCTTAATACAATCTAAGTGTAATACTTGATGTTTAACCCTTTTCACCTTAATACAATCTAAGTGTAATACTAGACTTTTAACTCTTTTCATCTTAATACAATCTAAGTGTAATATTTGACGTTTAACTCTTTTCGCCTTAATACAATCTAAGTGTAATACTTGACTTTTAACGCTTTTCATCTTAATACAATCTAAGTGTAATACTTGACTTTTAACTCTTTTCATCTTAATACAATCTAAGTGTAATACTTGATGTTTAACTCTTTTTGCCTTAATACAATCTAAGTGTAATACTAGACTTTTAACTCTTTTCGCCTTAATACAATCTAAGTGTAATACTAGACTTTTAACTCTTTTCGCCTTAATACAATCTAAGTGTAACATTTGACGTTTAACTCTTTTCGCCTTAATACAATCTAAGTGTAATACTTGACTTTTAACTCTTTTCGCCTTAATGCAATCTAAGTGTAATACTAGACTTTTAACTCTTTTCGCCCTTAATACAATCTAAGTGTAATACTAGACTTTTAACTCTTTTCGTCTTAATACAATCTAAGTGTAATACTTGACGTTTAACTCTTTCTGTCTTATTTCATTGGTTCCTTATTCAACCAATGCTTTTACAACACAATTTCAAGTTCGCGTTTTTCACTACTTCTACAACCAATATAGCAATAACATGAGAATCGCGCTCCCCTCTAGTAGATGTAATTGCCAACAAAGCTTCATTGATTTGTAAATTGTATTGCAATCATTGCGTTTCTTCTTTACTTAGAAAATGGCCAAAGTGCAAGTAACTTTCCTTGTGCTGTTGATCCTTGGACAACCTTTGGCAGCAAATGCTTTTCTTGGAGAGGTGATTGGAGCGGTCGCCGGTGTGGCTGCAGTTGGGGTACTTGGACCATTCGCACTGGCTGGGCTAGGATTCACAACAGGTACTTTTTTTTATTGCAGAATATTTATAAGGCGCATCCATTGTCTTCAGAGATAGAAGGAGCCATGCAAACATATTTATAGGTTTATATTTTTATTTGATTTTTATTCTATAGCCATCAGATT
This sequence comes from Biomphalaria glabrata, assembly GCF_947242115.1. Lineage (NCBI taxonomy): Eukaryota > Metazoa > Mollusca > Gastropoda > Planorbidae > Biomphalaria > Biomphalaria glabrata. The sequence continues at coordinate 38,697,046 of NC_074719.1, read as the reverse complement.
ACATTTTTTTAAAAATCTGGACATGTTTACAACAGTAATGTCTCTTGTTCAATTGCCGATTAAGATGGAAAGCCAAAAAAATGTATTTGGAAAAAATCTCCTTTGTTGGATGACAGTAAACGCGTCTGATCGTTTTCATGGGAACAAGTAAACTTTACATCAAGGCAATTTCTATTCTTCATGATTTTACTTTAGTATGATATGTCAAGTTTTTCTGTCTTCTGAATCTTGCATTGCATCTTCGTTAGTTCAGATGGACAAGATCAAATTCGGTGAGAGATGAGATATTTTAGCTGCAAATTGTAGTCATATAGGGCCTATTTTCAACGTTTTTTATCAACATATTTGCAACATATTATTTTTTTCAACCTTTTTTTCAACGTAATTCTTTTCTTTATAGATCGCAAGGTCATAAGAGGAACTGGACTTTTGGTTCAGACATTTTTTCTTTACATATGATTATTGAACGTATTAGTCCCTATTTATCACATTCTATTTACCAATAAATCTTTGTAACGTATATCAAGTCAACGAGTAAAGAGATAACAATGAATGATGTTAAATAACGAAGAAAGTTGTGAGACCTTTACAATGGCATCAAACAGCGACTCTCAAATCTTTGTATTCATAGTTTAACCTCTCCTTCCCGCCTATTCAGGCGACCCCTGCCATGTAGCACCAACAACACGCTCCTCTGTGTTGACCTGGCGAATTATTTGGCAGGGCGAATGATTTGCTCTTTCCTTTTTCAAGTTCATGAACTCCAGATTCCATGGAAGATTCTCACGAGAGACTAAACAATGTCAAGGACGCTGAATTAAACTTTACTGTTTCCAACCAATAGAAAAAGTATGGCCTATAATGTTAACAATATCACAATGCGTGGCAGTTATCTTCGTATCAAGTCTTCTTCATTACCGCTAGTTAATTACTCATTAAATAAGTTGTAAGTCAATGATTGAAATTGCAATTCAACTACATATTGATTTAATTTTTTACTATAAAGGGAAGACTTCAGAAAATTATCATTTACCTTAAAAAAAAAACACAGTTTATCGCAATTCCTTTATTCTGTATAGCGGAACCCCCCCCCCCCCCAAAAAAAAAAAAAAAAAACTAGATATTTATTGCTTTCCGCCATGTATGAAAATCTCCAATACCCTTCTTGTCGCTAGGGCCGAACATAAACTCTGTCTCTCTGAACTGTCAGGTCTTAGTCCCGTGTTGAATAGTGCACTGGTGCGCACCATAATACCCGTTTCAGTCATAACCCTATTTTAGTATCAGCGTATTATACTTAGTTTCTTATATAAACTATTAGTATTATTAGTATTATTGCAAATTTTGTATCTTTCCAGCTGGAATCACCGCAGGCTCCATTGGAGCTTCCATGATGGCTGCTGGTGTGCCAGTGGCTGTCCTGCAATCTGCTGGAGCGGCTGGAATTTCGTATTCAGCAATGGTGGCTGGCGGAGCCATTGGCGCCGGAGCGGCTCATGGTGCTAAACACATACTTGATGAAGATTAATCTGAAATCATGACAAGATGTTTAAATTGTAAATCTTTTTATTTACATTAAAATGTGTATAGCATAGAGATATGTAATTATTACGTAATCATCATCAAAGCTGCATAACGAATGTAGCCTAATTAAAAACATGATCAAATGTCTTTATATATTTTGATACATTCATATGTTATAGACCAGTTTTAAAACTATTTCTTTCTGCTTATGTGACTTACAAATTAATAGAAAACAAACGTGACTAAAGGATGATAGATACAAATTATGCCTATACGTTAAATACACTGTGATCAAACTAATACTAATTTACATTTTCTGTAGGCAAGATTTTGTTTTAGAAATATGAACAAAGGGAGACAGATCCCGATTTATAAAGAAAATTTCACTTTTATTGTTTACTCAATTTTTTTTTCGGCTCCTTCCTCCCAAGCCCTAACTTATATTTTAAAGATATTTATGCGCCTATAACGAACATATTCGCACATTGAATGTGAACGTTGTAGACATTGTATTAGTAACATAATACTTACAACATAAATATATGAAATATATGAAATAGTAATAATGAACTTATACTTACCAGTATGGCGATATTGCTGATTTTTTTCTAATTCAACTTCCTAACCACTTACATAGCAATAAGGTTAATCGTTAAACGTAGAAATATTTGGCCTATATAGAGAAGATCATGTGCTAGCTTTTTTTTAAAATGTAATATCATTTATTATAAGAATGCTTAGGCGTTACTTTACGTTATATAATTTTTTTATTATACAAGTTAGAATCAAATGGCTTTTTTTTTTTTAAATAAAAATACATTTTTCATATGTTGGTATTTGTGTTGTTAATGTTCCCTAAATGTTTCGTAATATATTTGTCATGTCAACAAACTTGCTTATTCACATTAAATGTTTAAAGTGATTGGGGGAATCTTCGGCACTAAAAAATCCTCTTCGGTGTCAGGGTTCATCACATTTCTTGTTTGTCTTAGACTTGGCTCATTAGGGGTGTGACTACTCAATACTTATAAGAACAATTACTACTAGATATACCTTAACTCCAACTCAGATATCCATGGAAATCCCAATAATACCTTAATACTTAATAAAACACAATTATATTAACTGTCAGTAAATAATACACAAACACCAGTCCAAGAAGTAAACGTCCAACCTTCCTGGACCGGAAGTAAGACCTCACATACTTAAAACACTCTCTCTTACATTCAACGAAGACTTAAAACCATTCCGTTCACAACACGTGCAAGACTGTTCACATTCACAACGTGGGAATACATATACAAGGGGATATCACTATCAAATCAAAGTATCAAACTAACATTCACTCTCGCCATACCTCCCCCTGACATTCGGTTACATTTTGATTTTTTTTTTAAAGGTCCCTTCAACGTTCTGTAAGCAATAGTGTCTCTCACATAATAGAGGAAAATGATATATGGAGAAATGTGGTGACAATATAATTGAAATGAGACAAAAGTGAAAATTGAAACATCATAAGAGATTTTGAAATTAATAGGCAGAATAAACAATCTTTAACTATACAATCAAATTATATTTTGCCATAAGTAAAATCTTAAATCTGCAGTTATAATAATGGGAAAAACTCCACATTTCAGTCCACTTAATACTATAAGATTTATTTATTTTTTGCTACCAAACCAAATTAACTAATTTTTTAAAAAAATTCATTCGTGTTTTGTTAGGAACAATGTACAATTGTGCAAAGTTTCTAAACTTGATCCGAGAATGGGAAGTGAGAGAGACAATGTGTTAAAAAGTGTACCAGGCAGACAGAGTGGGCTTATGTAAGCTTTTTAATTACTATATCATATTATATGGCTTATAAATAGTTTTAAATACTTCGCTTTTCCATACTCCATTATTTTGTACACCTGATAAACAATTATTTTGTAGACCTGATATACAAAATTGCTTTCTTTCTTATGGATTGCTCTCCATAATAATCAACACAATTAATTAAAACAACTTTTGCCCGTTGAAAGTAGTGTGTCTATAGTCAGTAGCGACCCTAGGGATGGCAAGTGGGGCAACCTCCTTAGTCATCGAGCCTGAGGGGGATTTCCTTGTCACCTTTAACTTCACAATCCTGATCAGTTCTCATTAATTAGGACTTGTAACTCAGTATTTCGGAAACCTTCCCGGCATATATATATATATATATATATATATATATATATATATATATATATATATATATGATACTAATTACCATGCAAGCTCTTAACATGACATTTCTAGTTTCAAATACCCTTCAGTTTAGGTAAAAACAGCCTCTTATGACCCGTCGATTATTCTACGAGGCTATCTTTGTTTAACAGTTCACCTTCTTTGCATCTATAAAAACAAGTCTCGGGATGGACCAATTAACATCGTGTATTTCGTAAACGACAGCCAATCGGATTTGAATATGAAAACGCGTAGTGATCACGTTTGAATGAGTTGCAAGGCTATAGTTATTTCTACATAAAAGAGTCATAGGTCATCTATATTGTTGTAACATAAGTGCAACTTTTGAAAAATTGATTTTTTAAAAATGAAAATCAATAAAGTAATATAGTGTTTTCTTGACTTTCGGAAGGGAAGCTTAATATAAATGAAAAAGAAAAACAAGTCTTAGTATCGCTATAATAATATATAACATGTACCCAATATAACATATACCCATATATATATATAGCAATACGAAATACTGGCCACCAAAATGTAAATGTTACGTGACAAATATAAATATTGAAGATGTAACGCGCTGTTTGTTATCAATGCGTAAAATGCTGGTCACCAAGATGTGGAATGGTCTGGGTTTGTGTGACCTGGAGCTACACTTAGCACGTCACAAACACAGATAGTACACATAGACTATAGTCCGATTTCAGCAGACAAAATAACGTTTATTTAATGAGAATAATATACTGCAACTCCCTGCATTCAGAAATAAATCACTCGTTGAATAAGAAATGGCATGATATCTTTCATAGTAGTTACATAAACATAATCCAGCATATTGAAATACAGTTACATGCGCATCACGGCGGTCTCAAATAATAATTGCTTTAAAATAAATAAGATCACACGAGTAGTACAGCTATACATCACGTCAGCATCGGAGCGGGTAACAATGCAACTCTCAAAAGGTCTGTTCTGCTCCAAGTACCAAAAGACGACTGCTACTGACTTAAAGTGAATTTAGTCATTCTTACTTCCTCTTTCTACTCAGAGGTTTTCTAGAGCTTTCACCTTCTTGACCCGAGATGAACAAATAACACTCAATGTCAAGCGAGACTGTGACAATAGTCATATTGCTGAATTGAACACTGTCACAGATATTGTAATATATGTAAATATCTATAATATGAACGTAAAATTCCACTGACTTACTGAATCATTAATTATGAAATCAATGAACATTATTACGCAGATTCCTTTTACCTCCTAAGTGCTTATTAACTATATTTTAGCTTTGAAAGATTCTCGAAAAACCGCGAGCTTTCTATCAAATCTTTGTATTTTATTTTCGGAATTTCGCAGTCTACATTTGAAGCATTTTTAAAATATCATAAATTTCTTATTTTTAAAGCAGTTTTTCATTTTCCTTCTCTATTTATTTTTTATATGCCTTACGTCATATCCACTTCCTTTTAGACGCGGTCTAAAAAAAACAACAAAAAACAAAAAAAATTATAATAGTATTAATAAGATAGATCTAGACTATTTTTCTTTTTTTTTTTCATGAGAGAGAAAGAGTGAGAGCATGAATGATGCCTCTTACTGATGATAACCCATAGCACCAACATTGTAGCATTGAATGGTGTGGGTATCTCCAGAATCTTATGCAATATAAGCATAAGCATGGACTCCCTCAAGCTATCTTTAATTTCAAAAAGCCAATTTTTGATGACTTGGCTGATAAAAGTGCTTTTTGACTTGTCGGCTTAAAAAAAACAACTTTCGGGTCTAAAAAAAAATCTATTCGGTACATTTAACCGCTGCAGTTTCGAACGTGAAAGGTACTTTGTTTTTATAGGCGTACAGAAAGTAGTTAAGGGTTAAATTGTCTTTTTTTTTTCGTCCACAGCAAAAGGGAGAATCGAATCAGTGATGTGCCAGTCAGTGAATTTGGGGCTTTTGCGCTTATAATATAGATTTATTTGCATTTAAAAAAAGAAAGACAATAATTGGTTGGTCAAAGAGTTGAGAACATTTTTTTTATTTGCTCTCTATAAAATTATTTCATTGACTTCAAAGCTTAAATGATTGTTTGATAGTTCACAATGTATTACCAAGACATTAACAGATAGTTCTATACCGATATCGATTAATAGTAAAACGCTTTACATGAGAGGCTTCGCGATGAGACAATCGGTGTGATGAAGTATAACAGCCACAGTAATAGCAGAATTATTAAGTAAATTGATAAATTGTCAGAGGGCAAATATGCCAACAGATCATTTTGGTATAACTTTCGAACATTCACAATTAATTTAAACAAGAACAAAGGTTAAAAGTCGAAGTTTAAAATTATTACATAGAAGTAGAAAACTTCTACAAACAATGGAAAAATCATTAATTTGATAGCTAACTATTTTAGATAGATTTTGTTTTTATAAAGGGATAAAAAAATACATATGTCCGTATTTTACCTTTTTTTTTCTTTATTTGTTCTATTTATTGTCTTTAGTTTATCACATCATTTTAATTTTCTTGGAGTAGTCCTAATTGTTTACTTACTGATATATAACGTATCCAACAAAAGTTTTATTTTGGAACAAGTTAAATATTATACAGTAAAACAGGTTGATAGGCCATAAGAATATTTTACTTTGCAATGAATGGACAATCAATAGCCATACCGAGAATTTTGAGATAAAGTTAATCATTTGTTTGGTGTAGAAATGGTCGATATTGCTATATGAGTTTCATTTCTTTGTTCAAAACATTTTCTCCTTGTATATCTTGTGCATTTTTCAGTTCTCTTTTTAAATTAAACTGTCATTATTAGGCTATGAATATATGGTGTAGCTGATAGAGAAGAAATAATCTGTACAAAAATACGGAGAGTTGGGGTACAGGCTATAAAATACGTGAAACTACACATTTACAGTACTTTCTTTGACGAGTATTTTATCCAAGATCTGTGTATTATTTAGAACTAGCTTTTTTTTTTTAGAAGTATTCGACATTTTCCAGTACACAATTTAATACAAAAAATACTATTTTTTTGTAAAAATACAAATTATAGTGATTTTACAATTTTGTTTAAACCAGATAATTCGCAATATTAAACTATATAACTAAAGACCTAAACTAAGTGTAGTCATCATCATGGCGGGGCCCTATGCGAAACGGATAGCACGGGGCCCAGTCTGGGTAGGAATAAGGATAATAAGTGAAGATTGAGATTTTGTATTAGAAAAAAAACTCATTATATTTTATTCATTCTTTATTAAGTACAAAATCATGATCAAATTTTACGAGCCTTGCATGTAGCGAAGTCATACAATACATCGTCAAAGTTATATTTTTTTACATAGATCATACTCAATAGCAAGAATTGCCAATTTGTTCAATCTGTCTTCGTGAATCGTTGACCTCAAGTAATTCTTGATTAGTTTGAGGCGCGAAAAGCTTCTTTCAGCAGATGCCACAGCTACGGGTATTGTTAAAAATATTCTGCAACAAAGTAGTTTAGGAAAGCAATGTATCTTTAATTCGCGGACAGATAAGCTAAAATTTCTAGTCGGGTTTTAGCGGTATTTAACCGAATATGTCTTAAAGATGACACTTTTGTCTATTTTTTAAAAGACTTTTTTAGATTTTTAGGAGATTTTTATAATTTTAGAAGATTTCCAGGAGCTCACGGAAAATCAGGAGGCCTCGGAAACCCCGTTAAAAGTTATAATGGTTTAATTTAGTAATTTACACCTCGAATGAGCCGTGACCTCCGTGACAATGTCGAAGGCGCCGAATTAGCGCCGGGCCTATAAAAGTGCGGGGCCCACTGCGGCCGCATAGGTTGCAGTGGCTTAAGGCAGACCCTGCATCGAGGCTTCCGTTCTGACGCTACTGGCGAATTCTTTCTGGTATTTCTTCCTGTTGCCTTCCTCATGTTTTTTTTTCCCTAATGTTTATAACTCAAGCAGACTTTGTGAGACATTAGCCCAAAATGTCTTCTACATTTTAATTTGCTTATGAAATTTTAAAAAAAATATGGTGCATTACAATTGACGTACGATGTTAGTTAAAGATATATTTCACAGTACTACTACTAGACCGTAACCTAAAATAAATCTTTGCAGAAATATAAATAATGTTCATAGTACTCAAAGTCAAATGATAAATCTTTATTTCTAGTACCCTTACTCTAGAAAGGAATAATAAATAGAATTAGACAGGAAAAATAATGCCTAGGTATTTTTTAAAAAATGTGTTTGAAAGTCTAACTAACAAGATTATTATTATTATTATTATAGCTTTTTTATAGCGCTACTTTCATGCTTAAAGCATGCTCAGAGCGCTTATGGTCCAATCTCTTTTGTGGACCAGTGAGGGGGAGTTGGTTTTCCGTGCTGCCTTTAGGCGCTCAGTAGACACAATTCTGCCCGAGTCGGGTGTGGAACCTCGAGCCCCCTTCTAGCCAAGCCAAGCCAAGTTCAAGCGCACCTCTCGACCACGCTTCCCACTACAAAGAGATTTTGTATATTAGCAGAAATTTAGAAAATGCACACCAAGTCAGCCCACCTCATCTAATTATATACGTCTCGACATCGTACGAAGACAATAGAACACTTATGTACTGATGCATTTTGTTAGCTGTAAACGAAGAAAACATTGAACGTTTTAAAAGTGACCAAAAGATTTCAATAGACACGTCTTTCATTCAACATTTTCTCTAAACTTAAATATTATTTTAAATAAATCAAAAATTCTTTTATTTGCCCTATTTAAAAAAAAAAAAAAAATAACAAAGTGTAAGATGGTACTGAGAATCAGAACTATTGGTTCTTCTTGTTCTAGTAAAAACGAATAGATAAAATAACAAATTTGTAGGCTTACTGTTTTAATATTTTTTGTTTGTTTGGAACTGTATAATAGTTCCCCTTTCAGACCTTGTGTAGACCTTGTGGTCTATAGGGCAGATGATGTAAAGTTCATCGGTTAACGAGGGTGTCATGTGGCCAGCACAACGACCAACCGCTTAACTTTTCCTAGACTGATATCAGGTGCCCATTAGAGCTGTGTGCCAAAGATCCCGAAATAAAAAACCCAGTCTCCACCAGGATTCTAACCCGTGACCCTCTGTTTAGAATCTAAACGCTTTACCGTTCAGCCACTGTGCCTGCTGAACTGTAAGATAAGGAACATAAATTTTGAACATTAATAATAATGTCTAATATAGTGCATTGATCATGATGGGAACATCTGTTAAGGATGGAAACACCACAGATACTTTGACATCATTTGTAAATGGAACACTCCAACCGCTTTTGATAATCGACATACCAATACTTTATGTTATCAACACATTCGCCACAGTTCTAGTCAACCCCATCATCGCCTTGTTTGGAATCACAGGAAACATTCTCAGCATTGTTGTTCTGGTCAAGTCAGGCTTCAGCAAACCTTCAAACGTTCTTCTTTCAGCGCTCTGTGTTGCCGACACTTTCGTTCTGATTGCCTCTGTGAATATCCCAAGGTTTACGTCATTTCTACCTGGCAAAAAACCTAACCACATTACATTATGGGAGTACAGTGAGACAGAATGTTATATTCTTTACATATTAACTATAATCATTCACGGATTCAATGTATACGGCGTGAAATTAAGCGCTGCCATTGTTACCTTCATAACTCTCGAAAGATTTATCGCCGTTTTTTTCCCTCTAAAATTCGCAGCTATTGTAACAACAAAGAGGGCGTGGCTTGCAGTCATCTTGGCTTACGTCATATGGCTACCCTGGCCTCTGTACAATTTCACATTGTATCGTTTTTCATTTCAATATTTTAAATTTTGGGACCTTTATGCTGGAAGCATTTTGATCTATTTGGACGATTTATTTGTGGTGACAAATCTTTATGTCGTAATTCCTCTTGGGCTGTACATGCCATTTATAGTAGTAACACTAGGATCGTTGCTTATAGCCACAAAAGTTAAGTTAACACTGGCAAAAAGAAGATCTTTGGTTTCATCGGCCTCGGCGAAAACAAAAGCGAGTTCTTCAAAAACTACGAGGATGTTACTAACAGTATGCGCAGTGTTCTCGATCACAAAGTTTGCAAGCGTTATAGAATACTTTGCCGACTTTGTAAATCAGAATGAAGATTACAACTCAAGGGAACTAGCGCTCGCGTTGTCCCTTGCAATTTACTTCCTAGACAACGTTTGCAGTGCGAGTAATTTCTTCATCTATGTGGCTTTGAATAAAAAGTTTAGAAAACTATTGAAAGAGACTATTCACTGTTAGAAAGAACATAAATACAGGGACACAAGAAGGTATACAGTGATTATGAAAAAAAAAGAGGAAATACGTTTATTTGTTTACTGTACTTATTATACTGAAAGAATAAAAAGGAAATGCTACAAGTATGTATCGCTACTTAATAATAATAATAATAATAATAATCTTTATTATCCGTAAGGAAATTTGTCTTACAATTTGTGCATTACACCAAACAAAAAACATTATAACTATAAGTTAAGCTCAGTTAAGCATAATTAATGCTTTCATTGAAAGAAAATATTTTTGTGACATTAGTTTGTTTTTATATAATGAATGCAGTAAATTTTATTTCACTTTTTTTTCCTTACTGTATACCTACGTTAGCACCCCCCTGCTCTGTATATGACATTGATTGCCACTCCAGTTTCTGACACCTTGAGAACAAGATCAAACTGTTTCAAAGAAACACTTGGACCCGATGTCGTGCTTTCAAAGAAACACTAGGACCCAATGTCGTGCTTTCAAAGAAACACTTGGACACGATGTCGTGCTTTCAAAGAAAAACTAGGACTCGATGTCAAGCTTTCAAAGAAACACTAGGACTCGATGTCGTGCTTTCAAAGAAACACTAGGACTCGATGTCAAGCTTTCAAAGAAACACTAGGACTCGATGTCGTGCTTTCAAAGAAACACTAGGACTCGATGTCAAGCTTTCAAAGAAACACTAGGACTCGATGTCAAGCTTTCAAAGAAACACTAGGACTCGATGTCAAGCTTTCAAAGAAACACTAGGACTCGATGTCGTGCTTTCAAAGAAACACTAGGACTCGATGTCGTGCTTTCAAAGAAACACTAGGACCCGATGTCAAGCTTTCAAAGAAACACTAGGACTCGATGTCAAGCTTTCAAAGAAACACTAGGACTCGATGTCGTGCTTTCAAAGAAACACTAGGACTCGATGTCAAGCTTTCAAAGAAACACTAGGACTCGATGTCAAGCTTTCAAAGAAACACTAGGACTCGATGTCGTGCTTTCAAAGAAACACTAGGACTCGATGTCAAGCTTTCAAAGAAACACTAGGACTCGATGTCGTGCTTTCAAAGAAACACTAGGACTCGATGTCAAGCTTTCAAAGAAACACTAGGACTCGATGTCAAGCTTTCAAAGAAACACTAGGACTCGATGTCAAGCTTTCAAAGAAACACTAGGACTCGATGTCAAGCTTTCAAAGAAACACTAGGACTCGATGTCAAGCTTTCAAAGAAACACTAGGACTCGATGTCAAGCTTTCAAAGAAACACTAGGACTCGATGTCAAGCTTTCAAAGAAACACTAGGACTCGATGTCAAGCTTTCAAAGAAACACTAGGACTCGATGTCAAGCTTTCAAAGAAACACTAGGACTCGATGTCAAGCTTTCAAAGAAACACTAGGACTCGATGTCAAGCTTTCAAAGAAACACTAGGACTCGATGTCAAGCTTTCAAAGAAACACTAGGACTCGATGTCAAGCTTTCAAAGAAACACTAGGACTCGATGTCGTGCTTACTAGGACCTACTTTCAAACCTATTACCCTCCTCCGAAAAGAAAAAAATGAAGATGTAGGTGAAAAAGCTTTCGTTACTTTTATATGTTGTTGGCTACTAGGTTTATGTTAATATTATTGATTTTTTCGACTCAACTCCTTCATTAAACTTTATAGTTTTAAAAGGTTTAATAGCTGTGAGGTTTAAATCTAGCTGTAAACGCCAGCTTTGACTTACATGCTTCAGCTCTGCAATGGTCTTTAGCTGCAGCAACACAGATAATGGCCAGATCCGATCATATTTGACAATAGGGGCCTATAGTAAACAAAAAATCTAGCTTTGTAATTCGTACTGACTACTGTAATGCCGCACTAGCAGGTATAGGCCTATCCGATGACATAATCATTAGCTGCAGTGAATTCAGGGCAACGCTGTACAGAAAGCATGACGTCATTCAGCCGCTATTCTCTTGCACACACTCCACTGGCTTCCTGTGAATGCAGTAATCAACTACAACGTGGCCAGACTTTGACATAAGTGCATCTACTACAACAAAGAAATGCCTTGTACGTTACTGAACTGATCGCTATATGTCCCTTAGAGATCCCTAGAAAGTTACGGTTTGCGGGATTTTTCAGAGCATAAACCAAAGTTTGGAACTCGCTTCCCATTGAGCTCAGACATACAAAATGCTTCACTACAACCAAGAACACTAAAAACTATCTGTTCAAAACTTTTTAATATCCTTTTAACTCTGGTGTTTATGTCTGCTATGTTATCATAGCGCATTATTTACAGCGCTATATCAATTCAATTATTATTATTGTTGTTGCTACTCGTTGTTAAATGTAGACCCTACTATTTTGTTATCATCATTTTCAAAATGCTCCTAACATATTTTTTCATCTAGAACTATTTATATTGGTCAGCCAGTTAACACTCTTTAATTTTAGAACGGGGAGATCAAGCGCCGTATGTTAAATATGTTGCCATCGGCGCGACAAATTGACATAGGTGCCCTCATGCAGGCGTCATCTCATTTAATTAAGCATTGCTAAAGAAAAGCACTTATTGAAGACTGGGGCAGAAAACTTAAATAGGACCCCAACGGAAAACGGCTTTGTCTGCTTCATGTATGGAAAATATGCAGGTCGCAACAGGGTTTGTGAAACTCTGCACCTCTTTGTAATCTTCCGAATTGAAGGCATTGCCAATATTATTATTATACAAATTATGCTTACAAAGGCAAGAGATTTGAACGAATCAAGCCTTAAGTATTGTATTTTATAGTAAGATGTGTATTATTATACCTAACTTCACTTGTAATTTAAATGTTAATTTTAAATATTGTTTAATCGAGCACACTCTTTTCTTTTGCTTTATTTACTTTGATGGAGATTTTCAGACTGGAAATTAATCACAGTAATCTGCTCTTTGTTACTATTTGATTTGATTTTTAGTTCAAACTAATCCAAAAAAAAGGAAGATTGAGAGATTAAAATATAGACAAATTAAAGAATGCATAGAACGTAATGGACGATGACTGTTGTCAACTAAAGAATAAAATTACTTTGTGCTACAAAAGAAAGAATTTAGAAATGTGATCCCACAGCGCTGAAAAAAGCATAACATTATTATATGGGTTATTAAAATGCTTCCCTTATCAATACTTCCGTCTTCTTCTCTACACCGATACACCAACAAGCTTGCAAGTTATGGATTAAATAGACCCCCGGTGGACAACGGTTTAGGCTGCATCAAGTGTAGAAACATAGGCAGGTCTTTAACTGAGTTTGCGTTTTCAACACTGCAGTCATCCATAATCTTCGGAATCGAAGACATGGCTGCCATTATTACAATATTTATCTCCATGTATGAAGATCTCCAAAAAGAGTCGGTTCGAAGAATTATGTTATTGCAATACAACAATCTTATACAATGAGACAAACAAACACTCTTATGTTATGCAGCACTTATAATTTTAAGCTTAAGAAAGCACACACTACAAACTATATAAAATAATTGTGTAAATTTTTTAAAAAGTTGATCTAGATTCTACTTCTGGTGATCATCTAATAAGCTTTTTATTTTGTCAATTCTTGTTTCAGTACACTCCCATTGCTATATTTCTAGAAGATTTACATTTTTTGCTTTGAAACATTTTAATTTAAAGGCTACACCCACATATTTCGATCCAGATATAGCAACAATTTATATTTGGAAAGGTTAGGCAATGACTTCAAGTTATTGGAAGCAGTAGAATGAGTATGTCTTGTTGTCAGACGTGTGTATTGCAATGTAATGTCATTTACTCTCCTGCTAGATGCATGCCAAACTTTTTTTTTTTGAATTATGTAAACTCTAATATTTTTTTTGCATCTTCTAGTTTAATAATTATTTATAAATGTTTGAGTGTGCAGAGCGTCTTATCTACATTGTAATTTAAAGCAACTCAGGCAAAAGTCATGTGACTTAGCTCACAAATAAACAAACAATGAAAAAAACAAGTTATCATAATTTTATTTCATTATGAAATAGAGAAATGGGATCTTGCTCTTGCAAACTCTGGTCCAATCAAATTAACTTCATAATTTATGTTGATAACTAGACTGTATTAATTGCTAGCTCAAAAGTACTGAAAAGCAATATGTCAGACCTTGCAACCTATGGAGGCACCATAGTCTCACCAGTTTCTATGACCAATGATAAATAAGTGGGTCATGTGTCCAGCACCACACCCCCAACCCGATGATAAATAAGTGGGTCATGTGTCCAGCACCACACCCCCAACCCATGTATCAGGTATCCAGTTGAGTTCCTCAAACCGGACACAGGGCTTCTAACTCTAGACTCATCTGTTCAGAAGCCTTTACCATTCTGCCATCACAATCCAAAGATGCTAAGAACAGCACGAGCCAATTATATCAATCAGTGACACAAATAGAAAAATGTATTACATGTTAGCATTAAAAAAAGCAATTAACATATGGACTTCAATGATCTATTATGAAAGTATCCCATTCTGATCAATTAAAAACATAAATTGCAAAAGTTTATAATCTATCCATTAAAAAGATAATGGGGAAAAAAAAGCATGAGGTAATAAATCTATTCATTTAAAAGAAAAAGGAAAAAAAATAATAAAGTCACAATAGTCCAATCAAAAGTTATGGCTGTCAAACATTTTGAACACATTAGTTCTCCCCCACCCCATTCTCATATTAGTTGAAACTTTAAAACAATTACTTATTGTAACTTAACAAAGCAGGAATCAATAAAAAAAAATTTAAGCAATAAACTATTTTGTTTGATATAAAAAGGGAAAAACCTTCTACAGCTACATTATTGAGACTAGTAAGTGTGGAGTTCTTTCCTTATATAAGTTTGTTTTTTTTTTAAATTATTTTCATATTTAGCTTTTTTTTTTAAATACATCATCACTTTAAGCCTTTTAGAATTGAGGCCTCAATGTTAAACAGGGATAGAGGTGTAGATGATGAGCCAGAGCTTTGACAGGCCACAAAAGGATCGAACCCACACTTTGCCAAACAAATGCTCTGTGTCCTTCATAGCAGAGCTGGAAAGCTTCATGAGTATCACAGTTGCAGTTTTCAAGAGAACACCATTAGTCCTTTAGGAACAGCTCTTAAAATTTAGTCTTTCTGACCAGGCTTATAAAGTACTAGAACCATCAAATAGTTACTGATGGAAATAATGTCTAAAATAACTCAACAGAGGCCTGATGTAAGGATGTCAGCGATGATGATATAAATAAAAGCAGTCATCATTGATGTCGGTGCCAGTGATGCACAAAAATTCACTACATTTCCTGCAGAAGAAATAAGACACTCGGCCACAACCGTTTCTCACACATTTTCTGCCAGATTCTATCTTTGCCATGGCAGGAAAATGGTCATAGCAATCAAATCTGGATACCATGTTTGCATCAACAAATTCTGGGTTAGGCAAGCAAAAGGAAGCTGAAAAGAAAGGAGAAAGGCATTCAAAAAAAAACAACAAAGGCAGCATTTTTTGTCACAAATCAGATTTGATATACAAACTGAATGTTTCTTTCTATGGCAGACAGTTGATGAGGGTGTCATGTAGCCAGCACAACAACTGCCTTTACTCTTTACTTTCCCAGTGGGTGAACTCAGGGGCAGAGGTATAGTGAGCAAAATGTACCCTGGGGCAAGAAACTTGATTGGCGCTCCCCCCCCCCCCAAATTTTCTATGAACATCACATAGAAATATAGGCTTGTAAATAAAAAGTATTTAATAATAATGTAATACAAATAACCTTAGAATGTATTACCTAACTAAAATACCTACAATAATTTTCATTCTTTTGGCGCCTCTCTGTGTGTGGCGCCCGGGGCATCTTAACCCTTGCCTCCCTCTCGCTATGCCTCTGCTCAGGGGCATCAAAATCTAAGTATTCAGCAGAACTTTAACCAGAGCCCTCATTGCAAAATCCAAAGGCTTTACCACTTGGCAATCATACCCCACAGTCCCTATGAATTTCATGATTAATCTTTACATAAAAAGATCCCGACTATGTTGAAGAATTTTAATCTTTAAACATAAAAAAAACTAAGCTGAGACTGGTAGAGTTAACGAAAAGGTTTTCTTATATAGAGTTGTAAAGTAAATAATATTATACTAAATGAGGCACCTACATTGCTTTCCTACTGTCTCAAAATTTCCTATATCCAACTTTTCATCTGTACAGAGGCTTTGTGCTTCTTCTGTTGGTGTTTGGACAGCGCCAGATACATCAGTCTGTCCAGAGTTTATATTTTGCTCATCTATTTCCACTTTTATCTCCTTATCCTGCTCAAAGAAAACATAAAATTATTCATATTCAGTGCACCCGTTTTATACAAATAAAAATAATGAAGGTTCCAAATAAGAGTGTTACAAATTTAATTTTAAATTATCACTCATTTTCCAATAGTTTTGCAAAATGTGTTTCAATACAGCATATCTGTTAAATTTTTTTTTTAAATCTAATGGGGCGACTCAAGAAATCATTAAAGCAAAGTTTTTCTTTCAATCCATGAGGTCTATAGGGCAGATGATGTAAAGGGCAGATGATGTAAAGGTCATCTGTTTCTGTGGCCCATGGTTAATGAGGGTGACATGTGGCTAGCACAATGATCAACCGCCTTTACTTTTCCCCAACAAATGTCAGGTACCCATCAGAGCTGGGTGGACTCAGAGATGCCCTAAAAATCCCAAAATTAACAAACCCCAGTCTTCACCAGGATTCGAAGTTAGGACCCCTGGTTCAGAAGCCAAGTACTTTACCACTCAGCAATGGCTGAAACATTAAAATAGACACAAAATATAGCAATGAGTTCACAACAAAGGAATATTCACATTTGATTAGTCTAACACCTTTAGTAAAATCACTAAATTTAGAGATGCTTCAAGTAAAAAATAGTTAAGTAGCAATAGTACATAAAACTCTGAAAGATAATTTACAAATACAAAAACAAATTATAATAAAATACTCAGAAAGACATGAAGATAATACACATTTCTTGTTCCATATTATACAAATACTCCTTCTTCCCTAGCTAGTGCTAACAAAGCATGGTATGGGTTGGCTGGAAAACCAATGACTTGGCAGAGTTTAATTCATAGATTAGCATGCATGACTTGATTGACCTATGTACATGTGTCAGACGTAATCATTTTTTTTTAAGTAATGGCTGTATTTTATAAGAGAGGATTACCTAACCCAAAATATTTATTTATAATTTATTATTGATTGTAGAATGAAAACAGAATGATATTTTAAATAAAAATATTAAGATATTTTTAGAGCACTGTTATCTCATTGAACTTTTTCTTAGTTGAAAACGAACTCATTAGGAAGAGATATTAGCAAGGTAAAACATGTAGCTATTGCAAAAGAACCTATTGAGAAAGTAAAATATAATCAACCAGAAAAGACTTAAGTAATGTACCTGTAGAAATTATAAACAAAACACTGAACCATAATCTTCAATACAAAAACAAAACTTAATAAAATACTCAGACACAAAGATAAAGGCACTTTCATGTCCCATATGCTAGCATATCTTTTATGCTCAATGTGTTATGGTTTTGTGGACATGTCGGGGCAGGTGGTATCTGGCAGAAGGTTTCTGTGCTGCCTTTAGCTCCTCTGCAAACAATTTAGCTTTAGGGACTCAAACTCTTGCGAACTTGCCATGTAACCAAAAGTTATAATCCACTCCTTTACACAACCTACAGATAGGCTACTTTATACATCCACTCCTTTACACAACCTACAGATAGGCTACTTTATACCTTCACACAACCTAAGGATAGGCTACTTTATACATACACTCCTTTACCCAACCTACAGATAGGCTACTTTATACATACACTCCTTTACACAACCTACAGATAGGATACTTTATACATCCAATCCTTTACAAAACCTAAGGATAGGCTACTTTATACATACACTCCTTTACCCAACCTACAGATAGGCTACTTTATACATACACTCCTTTACACAACCTAAGGATAGGCTACTTTATACATACACTCCTTTACACAACCTACAGGTAGGCTACTTTATACATAGACAAAAGTCACTGTCATGAAAAGAGTTATTTACTTTAGAGAAGTCACTAAACTAAAAATAAGTTTTGTAACTTACGCAAACATAATTTCGTCCAACACTACGCTCCTTGCATGGATGTGATGTTTCTTCATCCTCAAATTGTATTTCTTTCTTAATCTCTTTCCTTAATTCCTCTGTAAAATGTGTTGCCTTATCAGCTACATGTGGTATCTCTAGAGAAAATTAAAAGTTATATTTAGTTTTGTAAGCCTATCATTAGTAACACGATTTAAAACCTCCTGGGTCTTGGTTCAACTAGATGGTTTTTGCTTACAATGCAGAATAAATTCAAACAGCAAAGAAACAATAATGATGCTAATGCAGATCATAGAAGCGACAGGGTGATTTTGAACTTTATAAATGTTGTACCGTTTTTTCATTACTACTCACAACTATGAGCAGAAGACAACACCTACACACGAGAAAAACACCATTTCCTATATTTAACACCGGAACGAGAGCAAAGAGATCAGAACGGATTATTTCCAAATATCCTTAAAGTCACTTGAACCTCTAGAATAGGGGTAGGCAACCTTTTTCTATCGAGGGCTGCATTTTTTAAGATTAAGGAATTTGAGGGATGGAGGCGCATAAATATATATATTTATGTACATATATAAATATATATAGATATTTAAATACATATATAAATATATATAGATATTTAAATACATATATATATATATATATATATATATATATATATATATATGTATATATATATATCCACAAATGAGATTGGACCAAAAGCGCTCTGAGCATGCTATAAGCATGAAAGTAGCGCTATATAAAAGCTATAATAATAACATATACATATATATATATACATATATATATTTAAATACACACACACACATATATATATACACACCTGATTCATGAGAGCTTATATTTTTCGGAGCAGGCTTATGCCAAACAAACAAAACTTTATTTGCAGTGTCATCAGATAGGTTTATAGGACTCATTAAGACAATATTTGGAATGCCTGTTTCTGGTCTTGATTTGCTCATTAAACCTAGAGTTTTAATTTGCTTAAAACCACCAGTATCTGTTGCATTTGTTGAAGTGGAAGCTGGTTCTCTGCCAAGATTCTTACTCGGGGACATCAAAATTGTCCTAATGTTACTAATAGTAGATGAATTGGCATAACTTGGGTTTAGATATTTCTCTGTGGTGTAATCTGCACCAAAATTCTGAAAAAAAAAAAAGGTTTTATTATAAACATTATAAAGAAGCAATTAAATAACAGGAGTGATATGCTAGAGTGATGAGGTGTTTGAAAAACAAGTATGTTATTTAGAAAATTCTAAATATGAAGAATATTTTTTTTAAATTTCAAATTTCACAGATGCCGCCATTTATGATGATAACTTGGTGTTTGTAGAAAAGAAAGATTGTCATTGCTCTATTCACATGATTTGCTAATGAATGGCCATTCAAACCCATCAGGTCTATATGCATTTTTTTTTTGGTTTCATATTCATTTATGTAATGTCCTTAATCACCCAATTAACAAGATAATTTGTTTAAATGTAAAATGAGTCTTTTTTTTTTAATCCTTCTAGCTTGAAATTTTAATACATTATAAAAAGACATTGCTCTGAGGGGATTTCTGTAACCATAACATGTTGTATCATGGAAGTTCTGTAATGTTCTATCGTGGAGGTTTTGTAATCATAAGATGTTGTATCATGGAAGTTCTGTAATGTTCTATCGTGGAGGTTTTGTAATCATAAGATGAGAAAGAAGAGCTTCTGTAATTATAAGATCAGCTAAAAAGAATAATTATATAAAATGATATGATATTCAATATTTAGGCACAAGGGCACAATTTAGGCCATGTCGTCACTGTTATATAAAATGATTTTGTTTGTTGTAGTATATTAGTTTAACTATCAGTGTGTCATGTCTTTAACTACAATATTCTTTAACTGCCTCTCATGTAAACATTATGAATATCTTATATATATTTGAGGTTAGCTAGCTGAGTGGTTAAGCTCTAGGCTTTCAAATTTTGAGATTTTAAATTTCGGGATTTTGAATTTCGAAATTTTTAAGACACCTCTGAGTCTACTTAACTGGTATCTGACATGAGTTGGGAAAAGTAAAGGTGGTTGGTCTTTGTAGTGACCTTTACATCATCTGTCCAATAGATAGCAAGGTCTGAAAGGTGTACTTCAAAAAAGAAGATGATTACACCCTACGTGTTAAAATAGAAAAAAGAATTATAATATCCAAAGAAAAGCTTGCTGGGCAAGATAAAAATTGGACCAGCCTCACTCTTGATATTTTGTTATAGACAGCTGCTGCACAGGAAGAATTGGGAGATTCGGTAATGCAAACCATCACAGCACCGCTATAATGAAAGTCAAGAGATAGATGATAGGATTGTTGAAATGTAATTCAAATTTTTAAAAATCCAAGTCACTCCATGGCACTTTGATTTAAATAAGGTTCACCATAGTTTGCTCTAATATATTAACACTATCTAGGAGATCACTAATCAAGTCCTTGTCTGTATGGACACTGACCTCTTTTGTCTTGTCCTCACTCATAGTGTTCTTAGGAGGAACACTTTCTCTAAATGGAAAAAAAAAAATGTACGCACAGTTAAACATAATGTCAAAATATAAATGCTTTTACCTTAATGGTAAATATTTGCAATAAAAAAATTGCATCACATCTAGTCCTATGTTTTAAAGAATATATATATGATTACAGGTATTTCAAAACATTTACCTTAAGTCATACATGGTTTTTTTCTTGCTTCTTCTACTACATTTACTGGAAAATGAAAACTTTGTTGGCACAGCACCAGGCTTTATAAATCTGCGATCTACATGGAATATTAGAATATATCTTTTATTATTTATAACAAAAAAACTTTTTTATTTCAAAATAAATGTAAAATATCTCCCAACACGGCCATGTTCATTCCTCACCTGAGAATTGTTGATATACAATTTAAAATGCATGTGTATGATATTATAAAGTTAAAAGTAAGTAAAGTTCCTCTTTCAGACCTTGTGGTCTATAGGGCAGATGATGTAAAGGTCATCTGTTTACATGGCTTACAGTTAACAAGGGTGTCATGTGGCCAGCACAACAACCAACCGCCTTTACTTTTCCCCAACTAATGTCAGGTACTCATTAGAGCTAGGTGGACTCTGAGGCGCCCGAAGATCCCAAAAATAAAAATCCCAGTCTTCACCAGGATTCGAACGCTGGACCACGATATGAAAGCAAAGTGCTTTACCGCTCAGCCACTGCGCCTCTAGTATGATATTTAATAAAAGCTAAAATATGCTTCCCAAACACTTTCGAAAGAAATTCTTTCTCATTTAATACGTAGGGAAGATAATCATGGAGGAGTTCTATTAGCAACAAAAAAAAAAACAAAAAACAAACACACTCATAGTAGAAGAAGCTACTTTACCAAATTAAAAAAAAAAAACATTTTGCAAAATTAATGACACTAACCAGAAATCACTAATTATAATATAGGGTGTATATATAGGGCCTACACACCACCAAAATCTAGTCTAAAATAGGGAACATGCAAGAATTTATATGTTATCAATTATTAGTACTCAAAGAAAAACGTGTACACATGCGATTTTTTGGCTCAAGGGTGACTAATATACTAGACACGAATTTAAAAAAATTAACAATTTAAAAAAACTTAAAATGCATGACTATACTATAGATCAGTGGTCTTCAACGGGGGCGTTTTTGAGATTTTGGGGGGGCGCTGAGAGCCAAAGGGACGGTAGGGGGGCGCTGGGCAAAAAATGGGGCGGTAAGGGGCGCTCGGCATAAAGGCGGAAAGAAGAAACTAAAGGTGCTCTGAAACAAAAAAATTTTTTTAAATTCTTCAACATTAAAGATTGGAAACTAAATATAGACAAATTATAGTTAACTTGCTTTTAATTTAAGAACATAAACAGTGTTAGGAATTGAGTTCGGGAATCCCATTTTCTATTTTTAAATTCTTACTCTTTTTGCTATGAATGGAGAGTATTTATTGTCCTTGGATCCGCGCGTATAAACGTTTAAGATTTGATAAATAAAGTAGGTAATACGCCGTTTAGATTATAGTTTATTGTATCTACATATGTTAATATATTGATATGTAAATGTTAATTGCAAATACATTAAAGGTAACATTTAATAGAATAATTTAACTCTTTAAAAACAAAAAACATTGATAAAATGTTGTTACGAAAACTCACTGGTATGCCATGTAATATTTCCTTGAGATTTAGTGAATTGCCACTAGAAAAAAAGTAAGTTCTACTTTGATGGCATTTTCAGATGAGGTTATGAAACCAAGTCGGCTTCACGAACATATAGCGATGTGCAATAATAATTTAAAAATATTCATGAACAATTATAAAAATCTACAATTAAAACAATATTAAAAACAAAAAATGGCAAAGCAGGATATGTTTTAATGGCTTCTTAGAAAAATGCATAGCTTTTTAAAAATTCTTATGATATTGTTGAAAAATTGATTAAAAACTAAATTTATTTTAAAACATATGTAACACAAAAAGACTTTTTTTCTGTTAGAGATGAAATATTATTTCAAAATTGTTAAGTTATGTAGCGTATGAGAACATATAGGAAACCATCAGTGGTTGGACGCTACAATGACTTCATAGGTAATATAGAATAAAGAACAAATCTATTCACTATTCACATTGTGAGTTATGATACACAAGAAAAGTTTAGCCCGCAATTTGATTTCTATTTGAATCTAATTATAAAACTGTAAATAAAATACAAACCCATGCCGAAAATAAGCGCATCTTTCAACAGTTTTATGAAACAAATGATAAAAAAGGTGTTAGACTCTTGTTGTAAAATGAAGTTCGCTGGATTTCGAAAGGAGTTTGTTAATTGTTATGGCTCATTTTTTTAAGCTCTTAAATACATTTTTTTTTTTGAGAAACGGGAAGATTCAACAGTTGGCGTTGACTTAAAGCAGGCTAAAAAAAAATTGTTTTACGTGGTAGGCATCTAACACAAATGTATGAAATGAACCTCCAACTGCTAGGAAAGAGATTGACTTTT
This sequence comes from Biomphalaria glabrata, assembly GCF_947242115.1. Lineage (NCBI taxonomy): Eukaryota > Metazoa > Mollusca > Gastropoda > Planorbidae > Biomphalaria > Biomphalaria glabrata. The sequence continues at coordinate 38,673,801 of NC_074719.1, read as the reverse complement.
ACTGATAATATTATTTTCTCTTTTACCGAGATATTAAATCTATTTTAAAGAGTTTTACAATCTCACATAACTTGTTTGTTGAAAATGAATTACTGCCCAAGGACACCGATATCTATGCAATTCACATAACAATGCTCTATGAAGAAATTAAGATTCGCTTCTAAAATTAAATTAAAATATATATAAATGACAATTATTAAACATCTGTTACTGACATTGAAATTGAGTTGCATGAAAAATAAATTTACAAAACCATGTCTTTAGTAAAAAGAATGTAAACGCAGAAGGCACACAGTGGCGTAGCTAGGGTGGGGGGAGGGGGGAAATTTTAAAATAACCTGGCCCCCATTTAAGGGGGCCCAAATAAGTGCTTTTTTAATTAAGTAAATTAAATATTACGCAAAATACAGCGGCCCCCAAAGATGTCAAGACCCCTGGCCCCCAAACGATGAAAATTCCTAGCTACGCCTCTAGAGCCACAACAGAGATGTGGCTGCATTTAAATGTTTCAGTAAAATTCCAAAACTGTGGTCGAAATTGGAATTATGTTTTAGCTTTTCAGTAAACATACATGGTTAACCTAGATTTAGTGCGTAACAAAGTTAATGAATAAGCAAAGAAATAGACTGGATGTAGCAAATAGAGGAGACCTTCGCCTTGCCTTGGCTAACTTAAAGCTTGAAATTTCTAATATTGTCAGACTGCAGGAGGCACAAGGTTACCATTAGCTTAATTTCATTTTGTAGTGAATTCAGCAATAATAATATTTATATTAAAAAATAAAACTAAATTTACAATTAAACCTTAAAATTTAAACGGAGACTTCTTAGGATTTGAAAGAAAGTCTTTACAATTAATTTTTGTGTGTAATCACTGCAAATTATTTGAAATAATTTTTGCATAATGATAATATTGGCTGTTTTTGCCTATAATTCAGAAGATTTGGGCTGAGTACAGTGTTTCACATAACTACGCAAACCCAACAGCGACCTACATATTTTCCCGAATTTATGCAGACAAAGCCTTTGTATGCTGGCTTTTCTTTGAGTATCAAATGTTTATCCCGCAGTTTTTGTAAGAACTCTCGAAATGTTTCTCTCAGAGGCTATCTGCTGCCAGAGAATGCTGCCAGGTACTTTTCTCTATGCCAGTGAGAGCGAAATGGCACCTGAATAAATCTTTATAGCGCTCACGGGGGAGGGGGGCACCTCTGTAACTCAGTCCCGCTCAAGGCTCGTCAGTCATAGGCCAAGGAGTTCACAACAATCGCCTTTGGCATGCGGTCCTCTCCCGGGATAGGTGTTATTGACAGCATACAAATTAATAGATAGATGATATTTTGTTCAAATTTGCCTTCTCACGCTTCTATATAACTGTTTTTCTTAGAGGGGGGGGGGGGAGGGGGGCGCTGGCGGATTTTTTGAAAGAAAAAATTCGAAAAGGGGGCGGTAGGCCAAAAAAGGTTGAAGACCACTGCTATAGATCAACACATGGAAGGCATAGGATATAATTGTCATAATTATCTTCTTTTTTGAAGAAATGTCTGTAATCTATAAGACCTGATTAACAAAAGACTGAAAAAATAATAAAAAAGGGACATAGAAAAAAATTATGTAAATTAGATCAAGAAAAAAAGATTTAAAATAAATAAATTTGAACAGAATACATAGTAATGAAAAAGATTGTGAAGTTTTTGACCCATATCTGATAGACTTTTTATAATCTGGTCACTTAACTTTTAAAGTTCACCTGTCAGTTTTTTTTATCACAGATGGTTTTTTTTTTAGAAAAGCTAAAGAAGGCTAGTTTTTGACAACTAAAATTGTAATAAATTTCCCTCACAATTAACTCTGCAAAATAAAATTGGTATCAATCATGAATCATTGAATCAAAAGCTCTAAGTTTATTTGATTGATTGTATCTGTTGTTTTTACATTAAATTTGCTTCATTTTTTTAAAAACCCTTGTGATAATCTTAAAGGAGGATTCCTAAGCTTTTGAATGATACCATATTGTCAACAAATGAAAGTCGTGTTTATTTAGAAAATTTACAGTTAAGTTATAGGTAAAAATGATTTTGCATTTACTATCATTTTTAAGCAAGCTTGGTATTTTTTTTGTATTTAGACTTAGATTTATGCTTAAAGTTTGTTATTTCATTATATTTTAATGAAATTTTTGTCCTCCAAAATTAAAAAAACTTACCCTAACATGCTGTTATCAGTTATAAATGATGCTAAATTACGCTATTTTTCAAAATGTGTAAGTGGAAAAATTATAACTACCATAACAATCTATGACTATAGTATTAAAATCAATATTTCTATTATAGATTAGTGTTAATAATCTTTTTTTTTTCTATAAGTAGGTACAGAAAATATAAAAGGAAATCAGCTTATTAAGGCAAGTTTGGGCTCATCCTAATAATGTTAAAATTTAAGTCACTCCATGATACAGCGACATGTGGCACCAGACATTAGCAATGCTCATTGATAATATGAATTTTAAATAATTTATGCATTGTTTAATGGCTTATCTTTGATCAACCTAGTGCCTAGTGGAGAGAATGCTATCAAGGTGTTATTTTACATTATATTTATAAAAATATAAAGCTAAGGAAGTTTCTACCAAACGGCATTCTAGAAAAAGGATCAATTTACAAACAATTGGATTAGCTGTGAATGAATGTTAGCTGCATGTGAGATGAAACAATCAAAATTAAAAATCATAAAATGGGGTAGCTGTGTTCCAAATTTCAAGCTTCTATCTATTATGGTTATAAATTATGATGAGATGAAGACAGAAAATTATTTTTTTTTATCATTTTTTTTTACATTTTCTATGGTCCATTTTTCTACACATAAAATGGCATAACTTTTTTCCTATATAACATAGAAAGATAAATTTGGTATCATTGTAAAACCTCTCAGCAAGCTCTACATTACTAGATCAGATAGTTTCTGCTGTTATAAATTTATTTTGAATTTTTTGTCAAAGTACCTACACAACTGCAACACATGTAAGTCATGATCTCTCAAAATTGAGAAAAGACTAAATGTGGCTCAACAAAAATGGCTGAGACGGATTTTGGGAGTCAGTTACACAGATCGGAACTCAAACAAAGAGTTTGTGGCAGAGCGTCGCATGAGGTTTGTGGGTCATGTTCTAAGACAAAATGCATACACCAAGAGTTGCAAGTCCAATACAAGGGAATCGCAAACAGGGCTGTCCTCGTATTAAGTTATTACTTGGCGCCACACCTTCAAGGAGGACCTCAGAACAGTGGACACCAGGTAAGAGGAGGATTCAGACATTGCCAATGACAGATCTTTATGGAGACATTTTGATGCCCAATGTGCGGGAGGACCTTTACTTGCCTTTAGAAGTCTAATTAAGTAAGTAGGTTACATTGCATTAGACTTTCATTCTAAAGACCATATATATTTTATTATCATTTTGAAATTTTTATTGAAGTATTGTACCTAATCATGAGGCTAATCTCGGAATCTAAATCTAATCTAGACTATATATCTAGATCTAGATCTTGAGTCTTTCTATATTATAAATTATAGTCTAGAGTCTAGATCTAGTTAGTAGTAGTAGTGAGTACTAAGTAGATCTATTTATAGTTTATATTTAGACATTATAGTTGATTTGAGGAATGAGTCTAGATCTATATTCACTTACTAGTAAAAGGCTGGTATGTAAAACAATCCTCTTCAAAATGTTCAGAACAGATTACATTGTGTTTATTTACCGTAAAATTTGTTCTTTTAATTTTTAAAATCCATTCTATACAGAGCTTTGGGTTGTTAATAGGAAAACGATGAAAACTTATTTTTCTTTCTCTACATTCATTTTTTTTTTCATCATTATTATAACAGCCAAAGGCAACGCATTGCTTTCCCATCTCTAGATCTATGTAGATTCCAGTCCTAGACTCTAGTTTAAGTTTAGATCTAAAATCTAAGCTGTGCTGAGAATGCTAATGATCATTATAATGATGAGATTTGATCAACAGCTACGTACGGATGTCACATGACGTACGTAAATTGAAGATCTATTTTGGGATCCAATATTGTAAAACATAGTCATAGTCTACAGCCAGCATAGATCTAATTCTAATCTTCATTCTAGAGCTTAATTATATTGTAATCTAAATTGATTTATCTGATTAAAACAAATAAGTTTGATAATTGTGAATATAAAAAGATCTATCTATCTAGATCTAGAATATTTATTAAATTGTTGATTTTTTTTTTCATACTAAAGGAAGACAAGATCATCACAGACCTATATATAAAAAATCCCGAAATTCAAAATCTTAGTCTTCACCACCGCGCCCTCCTTGGCAAAGTAAAAAAAATCAAGAATTCATTTCGTACTTTGCCTGACGCTTTTAGGCGTTCTATAGAATGTCTAGGCATTCTACAGGTGGTTCAGGCGACCCCGGCCTCCTCGTGGCGAACGATGGTAATGCTTCGAACGCCTCTAGCAGCGGCTAACTGGGATCTCCGCCGTCTACGGTTTTCAGGGCCAAGCCAAATGGATGGAGCTAGTTAAATCCAGGGGGCGTCCAACCCAGTGTGTGGGTGCCTGGTTAAAAGTTGAATAGGGGTGCGCCGGTGCGGTAGGAGAAACTTGATATTGATTTTGAGGACATTGATGATACTTACGGACTCTTTGTGAAGGCTCTTTTAACGGCGGCTCGCAGGGCCATACCGCGAACGAATGGCAAGCGCAAATACCGGTCATTTTGGTCTCAAAAGTTGGCACGACTTGTCAGGCAACGGAAAGCGGCACGAAGAAGGCAAGCTAGACAAAAAACAAATGAGACGAGACGAGCCTATAATAAACTCACGGCATTGGTAAGAGATACGGTGTCAGAAGAATTGATTAAAAAGAGGTCGGATGTTTGCGCGAACCTGGACTTTGCGGATGGGAGAGAGGCGTGGAAGTTACTAAAAAATCTGGCTGGAGTGGGGGAACGAGGGGAACGAAACCTCTACAAACACCAGGTGGTCCTGTTATAACTGAGAAGAAAAGAGCTGAAGCTTTGAACACGCATTTTGCTGGGGTCTCTAAAGCTCATAAGAAAACGTCCATGTCGGTGGCCCTCGATCGCATCAGAAGAGCTAAAGAATGACGCAGGTTTGTCGACAGCGAAGATGGGGCAGAGACTTTCTCCGAACCCTTTACAATGATGGAGGTGGCAAACCATTGCAGAAATAAAAACAACAAATTATATGAATAATAGCCAGGACATTAAAGTGGACATCAATATTTGGGGGGGGGGGGGGCGAAAGCTGACACGTGTCAGTAGTTTGAAATACCTAGCTCTAAGATACTGGCCAGCACTGCACTGTCCACAACAACACTTTTCGAAACTCAATACAATCTGAAAAGACTATAAAGGTACAGCCCTCAAAACTAAACTCAAGACCACATCCGTATTGTTGTAACTGAACTGTGACGTTGGTCAGTGAGTGATCAACCGACAGATGTGACATTGGCATGTGTATTCTCTTTGATTTTTATAGGGGACACTATAGGCCTATAGTCTTGCGGTTGCGCAAAGAATGCGATATCGACATTCACGACTGGGAAGCACTAGCTCTCGATCTCTCCGCATTGCGTGAAGCTGTGAGTCTAGGAGGTGAAAGAGCACCGAACAAACAAAAAGCTCAGAGAAGAAGCAGGCCTAACTGCAACTGACCAAACTACCGATGCCACTATGTCGCCGGCTTTATTATAAGCGAGGATTGGACTAACAGTCATCTTCGAGTCCATAGGAAATGAGAAATGTGCTCATCTTCGATCACGAAGGAGGAGCCATGTAAGTCGTGCGATTTGCGCACTGAGTTACCCCCCCCCCCTTTACAGCGGGGTCTGAAGCTCGAAAAAATCCCCCTTCAATTAAAAACAAAGCAAATCACATATAGGCGTACTCAAAATGCTATGAGCGTAGCCATATAGGGGGTTATGAGTTTAAACCCTCCTTTCAGCGAAAAAAAAAATACATCTTCAATATAAACAAAAACAAACTACACACTCAAAAATCTATGAGCGTAGCCAAAGAGGGTTTTGAGTTTAAACTCCCCTTTAGCGGGGTTTGAAGCTAAAAAATAGCTCTTCAATATAAAAAAAAGCACATTACACACTCAAAATTCTATGAGCGTAGCCAAGCAAGAGGGTTTTGAGTTTAAACCCCCTCTTCCAGAGCTTAAAATCCCTCCTGATGTTTTTGAGTTTAAATACCCCCATAAAGAGAGTTTTAGGTTGAAAACCTCGCCTTAAAATTTTATTCTTATGTGAGCTTGCGCTCCCAGAGCTATATTTTTATATATTTTATTTTTATAGGCTAGTGCCAAACTTATTATTTCTACTTCCGCTTTTTGTGTATAAAAAGTGATGCCACGCTGTTTTAAAACAGTTCAGTGTACCGTTGACCAGTGGTCAGTACCATATCTGTCTGTGTGACAGCTGAATATCTTTGTGGTCTGTCATCTAATTATATTTTTATTCCTGTACCTGGGACGGCCTGCTATTATTACTGCTGTGTAACTGCTGTGTAACTGCTGTGTTACTGCTTTTAACTGCTGCTGTTGGATATTGCTGCTTATAATTGCTGCTGTAGATCTATTCTAATTCTAGGGAATCTAGTTTTATTTTGTTTCTGTAGTGTTGCCTTATTAGTAAACTTAGTTATATTTATTAAATTTATAGTCTGTTTCTCAGTTCTGTTCTTAGTGAATAGTAAGGTACTGAGCCTAAGGATAAGATATTCTTGTTTTAGTGTTAGTGTTATGAGTGAAATAGTAGGATATCGTAGATCTAGACTAGTTTATTGTAGTGTGTTTATTGTAGATCTAGGTCTAGTGTAGTAGTTTTAGTGATTTAGTTAGATAGTTGTTTTGATCAGTTTGTGTCAGATAGTTGGTTTGGTTAGTTTGGTAGTGTTTGTAGTGGTGTAGATTTAGAGGGTAGTTTATAGTAGTTAGTGTATATATTATTTTTTATTATTGATTTATTTTGTATGTAAATAAAGTTTCTTTTTGTTTTATTTATCGTAAACTAAAGTTTGTTATCTTGTTTTCATTTAGTTTAGTTTAGTATGTCTGGTTACTTAGGTGACTCTAGCCCCTTGGTCGTAGACTGAGGTGTCACAGATTGAGCCCACCCAGTAGCGCAAACATCTGCCTACTGTTAGGTAAATTTTAATGTTGAGCAGCAGAGAATAGGTCGTCTCTCTCTCTATCCACTCGTGCCTGCCTGACCTGCTCACATTTTTGGTGTCAGAAGTGGGATCTGTGCTTGAGTGACCAGACTTGTATTTTTTATTGGCATAGATTAGGTTTGCGTAGGAGTTTAGGCATTGATAGGCGGTATAGATAGTGTTAGTTTAGTTGTTTTTTTTGGTATTGTTATTGAGAGGTTATTAGGCTTTAGTTTTGTTGAGTAGTTACGTAAATGAACAGCGAGGCAGCAGCAGCAAGAATGCAGCCGTCTCAGACAATGATCTTGGTGCCTAGGACAGAGATGAGTATCCGGCGCTTCCATGGTGATGGTCCTGCCAGGGAAATTGAAGAGTTCCTTCAAAATGTTGAGAGAGCTTGGAAGTCTCAACACATGGTGCATCCAGAGGAAAAATGTGACTTCCTCTTTGCACATCTAGGTGAGGCAGTGAAGGCCGAACTTAGGTGTCACCCTCAGACGACAAGGGCATGCCCAGATGCCCTTGTACAAGTTCTACGCTCCACTTATGGAGAAAGGCGGAGCATCAACTGCCTCATTGGGGAGCTGTTCCGAATAAGCCAGCACCAGTATGAGTCTGTCCGCGCATACTCACACCGTCTCCTTCAGGCATTTGAAGCACTCACAGACAGGCAGAGAGCTCTATCTGAAACTCCCTTCAGCGAGTCTATCCTGAGGGACCAGTTTGTAGAAAACCTCAGTGACAGGACCCTAAGGAGAGACCTGCGAGAGAGACTACTTGACAGGCCAGAAACTGAATTCTTGGCGTTAAGAGACATGGCCATCAGGTGGGCCCAGGACGAGAATGTCGCACCGCAAGTCAACGTCACATGCAGTGAGATAAACATTGAAGGCCAGCTAGCTGCGCTCTCCAAGCAAGTGGAGGAGCTTGCAGCCCAGATTGTGCTCCTACAACTTTCGGGACCACAGAACTCTAACTGTCCCCACTGCAACCACCATCAACCTGATCACATTAGCGGCAATGTGAGACAGGTTACCTCACAACGGCGCGTGGAGACAAAGCGCACTCTTAACCATAAGAGGCCAACGACGAAGAACAGGAAATGCTACACTTGTGGCAAACCTGGCCATCTTGCAAGAAATTGCAGGCTACAGAATAGGTTTCAAGGTCAGCGAAAGAAGCCAGGGAACCGGGCTCACCAGCAACACCCTTCTAGAAGCAACTGCTTGAATTGTGGAAGCCGGGACCATTTCACCCGAGCTTGCCCTGATGTCACTGCAGCAGTGAATCACGTTCAGGTTGCCTCAGTGGAACAACCACAGGCAGTACAACTGCAACCTGCCCCCAAGCCAACAGAATTGTCGGTGGAGGTGCCACAGAATCCTAGGCGACCCAACACTACACCTGATTCGTTGGTTCGCAGAAGCCATCCTGCAGTGGCAGAAATGATGTCGATTCGTACAGAAGTTGCCTCACCTGACACTTCCAGTAATCATGCAGAAGAAGGTAGGGAAACAAATCCTTTCCTACAGTTTCATCCGGTCCAACCAGAATCCACCTTGCTTTCCCATGAGGTTCCTGAGTTGCAGAAGAAAAGGAACGACCTTCTGAACATTGGGTGCAGAGTTCTTGTCGAACAGAGAGTCAGAGGCCAGGGAAGAATGTTCATGCAGTATGAACCCTCTTGTTTCATAATTACTGCAGTACCCAAGTATGCTTCTGGCTGGTACATGGTAGAAGCAGAAGATGGCAGTACATACAGATATGTACGAGAGGAAGAAATGAAGTTCGTTTCCTCACCATATTAGCATAATTCTTCATTTGTATTTGTAATTTTTTTATTTAATATGTCATTTGCATTCCAATGTATCAAGATGTACTAGTTTGTAATAACTCTATGAGTACATGTTATCTACATGTGTATTTAAAAGCTTTTTTTAAAGCTTAGTAGTTGCTGTACCTATTTGAGAATGTACAGAACCAAGAGTATTTTCTTGTGTTTTTAGCTGATGAAGTGTATATATTTTTTTTTGCTTTTGTCCTTGTAAAGCAATGTAATTTAAGTCATGTCATGGAGATGTATATTTTTGTGTGAAATAGATTTTAGTGTGTATTTTCTTTGATGGTATAATATGTCAGCAGTATGTATGTAATGCATTTTAAGTAGTTTGTTAGTATTTTGTTTTGCGAGGACGCAAAAATTTAAGGCGGGATGAATGTGAGCTTGCGCTCCCAGAGCTATATTTTTATATATTTTATTTTTATAGGCTAGTGCCAAACTTATTATTTCTACTTCCGCTTTTTGTGTATAAAAAGTGATGCCACGCTGTTTTAAAACAGTTCAGTGTACCGTTGACCAGTGGTCAGTACCATATCTGTCTGTGTGACAGCTGAATATCTTTGTGGTCTGTCATCTAATTATATTTTTATTCCTGTACCTGGGACGGCCTGCTATTATTACTGCTGTGTAACTGCTGTGTAACTGCTGTGTTACTGCTTTTAACTGCTGCTGTTGGATATTGCTGCTTATAATTGCTGCTGTAGATCTATTCTAATTCTAGGGAATCTAGTTTTTATTTTGTTTCTGTAGTGTTGCCTTATTAGTAAACTTAGTTATATTTATTAAATTTATAGTCTGTTTCTCAGTTCTGTTCTTAGTGAATAGTAAGGTACTGAGCCTAAGGATAAGATATTCTTGTTTTAGTGTTAGTGTTATGAGTGAAATAGTAGGATATCGTAGATCTAGACTAGTTTATTGTAGTGTGTTTATTGTAGATCTAGGTCTAGTGTAGTAGTTTTAGTGATTTAGTTAGATAGTTGTTTTGATCAGTTTGTGTCAGATAGTTGGTTTGGTTAGTTTGGTAGTGTTTGTAGTGGTGTAGATTTAGAGGGTAGTTTATAGTAGTTAGTGTATATATTATTTTTTATTATTGATTTATTTTGTATGTAAATAAAGTTTCTTTTTGTTTTATTTATCGTAAACTAAAGTTTGTTATCTTGTTTTCATTTAGTTTAGTTTAGTATGTCTGGTTACTTAGGTGACTCTAGCCCCTTGGTCGTAGACTGAGGTGTCACAGATTGAGCCCACCCAGTAGCGCAAACATCTGCCTACTGTTAGGTAAATTTTAATGTTGAGCAGCAGAGAATAGGTCGTCTCTCTCTCTATCCACTCGTGCCTGCCTGACCTGCTCACACTTAAGCAAAATACAGTCACCAAATTCTATGAGCGTAGCTAGAGGGGTTAAATTTTGAATAAAAGCAAACAAACAAACAAAAACTCCACAGATTTTTTAGTTTACCCAAATGATTTTGACTATAAAACTTCCCTTTTCTATATAAAATCTAAAGCAAACTACAGTCACTTAATTCCAAGAGCATAGCCAAGAGAGGTTACAAATTTCAAACCAGTATATGGCTGGGCTCCATTAATAAAGTGCAGTGAATATATATAAACCTATATAGTCATCTGCCAAATTGAAAAAGACTAAAATGTGGCTCAACAAAGATACCTAAGACGGATTATAGGAGTCAGTTATAGATATAGATATATATATCAGTGACTTGACCTCCTTTAAAATGTAACAATCATGACAAATCAATTTCTTTAGAGAAGCTGTAGGCAAGTGTAGGCCTACTTAGCCTATACTAGAGACTATATTTTATATTAGCCTAAAGATCTACTAGCTTAGAGTGAAGTTAGTCTTAGGAGGCCACTTATATTAAGATTTATAAGTTAATACGTCTTATAATTATATAGATCTAGATCTATTGGATTATCAGAGTGTAAGTTTAATTAATTTGTATAGTGACTAGATCTAGATCTATATCTCTATTATCTATAGTCTATAGGGACTATAGTACTAGACTCTATACTCTATCTATGACTATACTATATACTCTATACTAGATCTAGATCGATCTAGACAGTATTATACACTATAGCACTATAGTCACATTCACATAGTGCCTATAAAAAGGCTATGTCACAGTAGTCAGTAGTGACAGTACAGTATATAATGTCACGAGGACTTTTTAGCCCATTTGGGGCGGTACTCAGTGATTTATTCCCTAATTTTAACTACTAATACATATAAACGTTAAAATACAAGAAAAGTAATAATTTTCCCCCACATTGAAAAATGTGCGGGTATACGCCGCGTACAGTCACAAAGAATCAATACTATAGACTATAGTAAAGGCCTCAATAATATAATATATATTAATATTATATTAAATATATTATGTCACTATTGTCTAACCCAGAATCAGTACATCCAGTACTCATTGCAGTAGTCCTAGAATAAAGCCCTAGATGAGTAGATCTCTTTATATATTTTTGTCAGATTAATAATGTGTGTGTAGATTATAATAATTATATAGTTTGTATTAGATCTGATCTGTTCAGATCTTAAAAACCTGACACAAAGCTTAAATTGACAATTTATATATTGTTTTGTTTAAAACTAGCATATTTATTATGATATAGCCATATATTTACCCCTTTTTTTTTACTCTTTGGTACTTCTATGCACTAAGCTTTCTATGAAAGCTTTAAGAATTTGTTCAAAACATTAGTGTGATATTGCCTAAATACACTGATAATAATAATGTTGCTTTAATACATTTTCTTTTCAACAATTAAAGTAAAATGTCAAGTACTCGGCGCTCTATGTCACATTATGACCCAGCTGTGGCACAAGTAGAAAAAGCTCTACAACTTGCCCAATCGTCCAATGTGCCTCCAGAACTTTTGCAAACGCTTGAGCTTGCCTGCGATTTGATTCAAAAGAGAGATGATTACACAGATTCAAACACTAGCTATGATAGTGCAGCATGTCGCAATATCTTAGAGCAGACTCTAAAGCATGACTGGGATGCAGTGCACAGACAGGGAAAGACAACTTGGAACTTAAGGCCAGGAATGATGACTGGTCGTCTTGAAGGTAAATCATGTCATATATTGTTTTTGAATCTGACTATTTGAGCACGTCTTGCAAGAGTGTCTGCAGCTCCACGAGCTGCGGGGAGACGTATACAGTGGTCAACTAGATCTGTGTGGAGGCTATGAGGCACTATGCTGCACAGCGGAGTTCCTTACCAGAGCACTATGGAGACATAGGTCTCCCTGCCTTGTCACCAATCAGAGTTCATCTCAGACTTTTTGAGCTGCTACTTTATGATGGAAGGAAAAAGTTATTTGAAGGGAATCGGGGAGTGGTCTTCCACACACCACTGCAGATTTTTTAATGAATTGTAACCATTTATTATGGTTTCAGCTCTGCAACTTACTTTTTTGGTGGGCTTCTTTAGTCATTATTGTCAAGCATTTCTTTTATCTTTTCATGTCTTATGCATCAGATCTACCGTAGGCTCATTAAATTGACTATACATATTAACCCATCAAGCTATCTGATGGATTTTTTTGAGACTTTAACAAACCTTTCCATGTGTTGTGCATTCAATATTTTTAAATTGTATGGAAACATCTCATTTCTAAGTGTAATAATCCATCCCTGAATCTCTTCATTTGTTTCTATCTAGATTTTAGCATTCATATAGAAAGACAAACTTCTTCCAGTCATAATAATAATACAATATTGCTTTTGAATCTGCCGAACTTTAGGTGAAATTGGTTACAAGTATGGCTGCTTAATTAGTTGCAAGGTATGTGCTCTGGAATGTTGTCTTGATGGCCCAGGGCTCAAACCTTGTCTGCCACTTTCTTCTGCTTATCTCTGCTGTCCCGTGATTGTGGGAGGTTTAGGTTAGCATGTAATTAATGTTCAATATGAAGGAACATTGAAAACATGTTAAACAAAACAAACCAGCGTACTGTAATGAATATGCATAGCTTATGTACACACTTAAATAATCATTAAATTGTTGGTTATGTATGTAAACAGTTCTAATATTATTTTAAGTTACTCATTGATTTCTTCTTGTAGGGCAATTCTTAAAGTCTCTAGTCAGCATTCATAAGTGTAAGAAAATTCTGGATATTGGAATGTTTACTGGATATAGTGCTTTGTCTATGGCAGAAGCATTGCCAGGTATAATAATAATATCTATTTTTTAATCCTTTATATGTTACAATGAAATGTTTAAATGAAGATAAATTGACTAAAAAGGACATATAAATAAATATATTTTAATATGAGAAAGTTCGGGTTTAGTTTGATGTTATGAAATTAGGTAATTGCAAAACAAAGTACATGTAGTAAGCTTCAATTCAATTAATCAATAAAAACAATTTTTTCATTACTATAGAAAATATTATTGAACTGCCTGTTAAGTATCTGATGCTCTGACTATTAATTAATTTAATAATTTTCTCTTTTGAATTTCAAGCTGACGGGAAGCTGATAACTTTGGATCAAGATATTTATTTGAAAGAATTAGTTGAAGGCCAATTTTTTAAACAGTCGCCGCATGGAAAAAAAATTGAAATCAGGATAGGTAATAATATTTTTAACATCCTAGAAAATCTTTCTGAAATTATGGAACCTAAAGGAGTTGCAAACATTTTTCTTGCACATCAAGTCACACCTAAATCACATTCACAGCTGTGTTATTAAATTAACTAGCAATTCTTTTTTATTTCAAAGCTTATATCAACTCACTCTGTCTGTAAGTATGATAAAATATTTATACACATTATTTCTCACACACCCAGTCTCGGATTAAGCTGAAATTTTGCAGAATTATTTCTTTTACCTGACAACACAAGAATCAGTTTTAAAAAATATTAATTAGTTAATTAACTATTGGTAATTAATTATTTTGTTTGGTATCTTAAACAAGGGAAAGAAATCCTACTTGACAGATGTGGTGGCATAAGTTGAATTAGTCCCCTTGAAGAAACTTGTGCCCTGAGTGAACATTTTTTTGATGAATTTAAAAAAGGATCATGTAAACATTCACCAAGATACCCCCTTTTTCCCTTCCCTTTCACAACTGGTCCAGACAAGTGATAAAGTCTGTTGAGTACTAAATAAATATCCTTCATCACACCCGAGTTGTTGTACTTTTTGTTGTCACGTATCTCTACTGTACATAACACAACATGACATGTATTAAAACTCACTGATTCAAGTCTTACTTTGCAGATACACGTTTATTAAAATAAAATATCAATTCACAATATACTGGCAACTTCAGCCATCAATAAATCATATAACATCTCACTTGTAATCCAAATGAAAATCATCAAATACATATCTAGCAATACTTTCAACATAAAATAATACACTTCTGTCTTCTCTAATATCCATGGCTTCTACTACTGTCTGACCATGTGATCAACTCCCCAAAACGAGATTTCTTACCCACAATGCAACTGTGGATTCTTGTTTCTCACGTGAAACACAAATATTAAGAGTATTCCATGCTTCCCAACTATATTCATGTCACTGGTTATTAAACAATGATGTGACAGAACTGAAGGTCCATCATAAATCCATCATAAAGCATGTTTCTTGTTAAGTGTGACACTAGATTTGGGCTTGTTATTAATCTTTTTTTTTTTAAAGTAGACTATATATATGTATATATATGTAGTACCTTTTTTTTCTTTTGATACAGTACTGTATTCAGTTGAAATTACATATAGTATTTTTCCTAGGTTATATATAAAGAAGGAAACACACACAGCTGACAAAACATTTGTTTTATTGATTTTCATTCCACCATCCTACTTCTGTATGATCTTCATGTTTGTGTCTTGGCTAGTGGTTTTTCTGGGCTTCCTAGCAGAAGATACTGTTGGAGATTTACTGTTCCTTTTGTCAGCCATGTTGATGGGATATGTTTTGATCGTAGGATTGTAGAAAAACTAACAAAGTTCTTGTACCGACATACAGTATGAGACAGCGCAATAGCATTTCTGAGATAAATTTTCTCAGCCCAACTTATCATACAGAAATCAACACTGTCACTGTTCTGCCCAACGTGAGAAATTGAAACCTATCGCTTGGCCACCCATCATATCTTTGAAATTAGTCGTTTATCAAATTAAACTGAATTAATGGTTATTTCTGAAAGTCTGTCTTAACTTTATGTCATCAATAAACATTCCTGTCCTCAGGGTATTTGAAATTGATGAAAAGAATAGTGAAATGAGATTTACAACAGTGCATAATGCATAAGATTTTTAAAAGCACTTTTAATTTTTGAGGCTGTAATGTCATAGTTGGACAAACAAACAGCACAAAACCTATAGCCATTCTGTCCTTGACAGCTGCTTAAAAAGTTAATAAAACAATTGAAATGGACTGGTGAAATCTTTGGTTTAGAGTAGCCTTGTCTTTAATAAGCTTTCAGATAATAAATTCTACTGCCATTTATGTTAGCTTGTCTGACCAATTTTTTTTTTTAATTTTGCTCAAAATTATTTTTTGCCATGATTATTTCTATGTCTCTTCTTTAGCTTCTTTTTAGCTACTTTCAGTTACTGCATTGAAAGGATTCTTAACTATTTGAACTATTTCAGGTCCTGCCATTAATACGGTGAAAAAATTGACTGCTGATGGAGAACAGTTTGATATTATATTTCTTGATGCACACCAAGGAGATTATGTTGAGTTTTTGGAGGTAAAATTGAATCCATATATATATAAATATAAATAAATAAATAAAACATGTTGGCCAATTTAACTAATCATTTCCTGCATATTAAAAAATATTTTTTAAGTTTCTTAGTGTATTGGAGGTGCAGTGGCTCAGCGGTAAAGCAATAGGCTTATGAACAGGGGGTCCCGGGTTCAGATCCTGGTGAAGACAGAGATTTTTGTTGTCAGGATCTTTGGGCCCCACTGAGTTCACCCAGCTCTAATGGGGGCCCAACATTAGTTGGGGGAAAGTAAAGGTGGTTGGTCATTGTGCTGACCACATGACACCCTCGTTTAACCATGGGCCACAGAAAATGATGACTTTACATCATCTGCCCTAAAGATTGCAAAGTCTGAAAGGGGAACTTTACTTTTTTTTTCCAATGTGTATCATGAGATAAAAATAATGAAATGCCTTTTGAATCTGCTGAATCATAAAAATCATATATTTTAATTGCTTTTTGTTTGGCACAAAGTATTAAATGCTTTCAACACTTATATTTCAGTATATATTTGGCCAGAATCTTTTGGTTCCTGGAGGAACTCTTCTCATTGACAATGCTTTTGTGTATGGTACTGGATACACATCCAACCCCAGAGGAGGCAGCGCCAATAGATTCACAGATGTTTTAGCATCAAATCCTAATCTTCACAGAGTATGTTCCTTTCTTTACACTGTTTTGGTTTCTTATTATCACAATTCTCTTGCTTTGCTTTTGTGAAGAGATGTAGCAATCTTTTGCTTGGTGTGAAGCCAGACAAAACATATACCTTCCTTTTATGCTTTTGCTTTCCAAAAAAAAAAATAATAATTTTGGTCTCCTTTTGTTTTTGTACTGTTTAATTGGCAGCTTTCTTAAAAAAAACAAAGTAGCAACATTTATTGTGAAGTTCAAGTCTTACTGTGGTTGTAGTATTGACTTCTAGTTATATGAATTTCCTAAAAAAAAGGAATTTTGTAATCCTTCTAGCCAAAAATACATGACATGATTTTTTTTGTTGAAATTTTGTATATTTCCCCAGGTGCTGGTGCCTTTAAGAGATGGTATTTTGATAGTCAGGCGAAAGTCAGATGTTGAAGGTACAGTTGATTAAACTACTGTTCCAAACTATTGATGGATCAAGTTTCAAGGGCATAGATGGGACACACATTCTATCTACTTCTTAAAACATTTTTTGTTGTTGTTATATCATTGTGTAACTCTAACAACAGTATTTCATCCCTGCGGCATATATAGTAGCACAAGCTTTTAATTCACCTTTTTATTTGTTATATTGATAATCTTGATTTGTTTACAACAAGAGATAAAGATAAGCATGAGTGGGTGATAAAAGTTTCAATATATTTGCATGCAGATAAGGACACCTTTATAATTAGATTTTTGTAAATTGACTTTATTAGAAGCATGCTTATAGTGTCCTGACACCGCAGTGTTGGGGTGAACATCATTAATAAAATTGTAACTTTTATTTACGTTAAAAACTTACATCATTTAAACAATTTTAGGACAGTGGTGAAATGTGGTCAAATTATTTTCCCAATACTACTGCAAGCATTATTGCTACAACTAATTATTCAATCTACAAGAACTAATTATGTCCAATAGTTATCTATTCTTCGACATTTACTATGTTACCATTTTTATATGTTTTAAAAAGAAGCTGGATTAATCTTGTAACTGTGCCAGATTTCAAAGTGGTAAAACTGAACTATCAATTGCATTTATCAATTTAAATCTGCCTTTTTGTTCATCATGTGAACTTTGATTTAAAATAGATTAATGGTAATATTCTTGTTTGCCATGGGACTAAATTAACATTATTATGATAGATTTAATTTACAATCTAAATTTTGATTGGAAGATTAGTCATTAGCTTCTGCATATAGACTTATTATGGCCCTCTAGGCTCATATAAGAGTTCAAAATTTAAAAAAATCAGAATGACTATATCAGTGTGCATATGATGTTTTTAAACCATTTTTGATGGAATTTTCATTTTCTAAAGCTGATCTTGACATGCAACTGAAATTGATGACTACAACACACAGTAACTTATATTTCAAATTATACTTCTACATTTTATCCTGTTTAATTGCTATATTTCTTTAAATTTGAAAAGAAATGGATTATTATTATTTTTTTTTGCATTTATAAAACAAAAATATTATTACTTAATATTAAATATACAGGGTAGTTTTCTTTTTGTTCAATTATATAAAATTTCTTGAACATGAAGTGTTCACTTATGTATTCAAAATGTAAACTTCCCTACATAAAACAGTTTAATCATTTATTATGTACAGTATGCTGCATACATACAACAACGCTATTACCAATAGTCTATTTCAGGTACAATGTTTAGTGAAGTTTGACTTAGTATTTTGGAATAGCTAATTTTTTTTTTAAGAGCTTTAATGCTTAGTTACGTCATTTTTTAAAACTTAACTCTTTCTCTACGTAATTATTTTCATCGTTCCGATAGAATTATTCATTTCGCTCATTTGTATTTCTCTATCCTGTTGTGACTAAACTTCAATAACTTTTTTGCTTATTATCAGAAAATGTTTTGTTTGGTATTGAATTATAGGAGAATGCATGCTCTTTTTGCACAACACAAATTAAAGTTTTTAAAGCCAAAAATAAATTTAGTTTAATGGGGTCAAATCAATGCTGGCATGATCAGTTAGGAGAGAAAGAGTTAAAATATTTTTCCAGTTTTTACTATATTATAAAATTATTGTATTGGTGGTTACACATAAGCCATTTCTTAAAACCAAAAATTTTGCCCGTTTTTATTTTTTTTGTTTTCACATTATTTTATTGAACTATTTTTTTTTTCCTATTCTTGCTTTTTTGCATTGTGACTATTCTATTTAGAGATTGCCTTATTGAATGAAGCTTTTGCTTTATATATCTTTTATAGTTGAAATCTTTAAATGTTTTATTGATGAATAAAATTGTTATTAAAAAAACATGTTTTTAAATATGCTATAAAATTCCATAACAAATTTTGTTTCATTTATACAGAATCTACATTTGACCAATACATTTTTATTTTCTTCCATTTGTTTTCTATGTGTTATAGCCTGTTCAGAAAAATGGAATTGGGTTTACTCTTAATTTTCATTTAAGAATTAATTTAAAGTTCAGGTTAATGAGATTGCCTGTGACTTACTATATATAGGTCTTAATTTTGTTTAGAAATCATAAGTTGTAGAAGGTATTCATTTGTGTATTCTATTGAGAGGTGGTTTATGTCTCACTTATGTATTGCCATATCAGCCTGATGATGGTAGAGATAATTTGAATAAATGTCACATGATAAAATGTGTCAAGGTCACCAATTGCAAAAGTTGTTTATTGAAAAGCTAAAAATAGATAATAAATGCCCAAGGGAGCTGTAAATTATAAATATTGCAACTGACGTAATACTTAAACAAGTAAAATATTTAAAAAAAAAAAAAGCAAAGTTGATATTAATAGTAGTAGTATAATAGTATATCAACCATTTTAACTCAACCATGTAGCCTAATGGACCTCATTCACCAATCGTAAACAAACAACATTTAGTCACGTTATCTTATTGATAAAAAATGGAAAAAAAACTGTCACGTGACAACCATCATCAATTAAACATGAGATCGTAAATTATATAGAAGAGATAGAGCACCACGTGACTAAATGTTGTTTGTTTACGATTGGTGAATGAGGTCCATTCTATGGCCTCCTTCAGTCGCAAACGACTATGGATTATCTTATAGAAATAAAATGAGATGAATGCCTGGGCATCAGCTATGGTCAGAATGATGTCGCTCACACAGCAGTTCCCCCTCTCCACGAAGCTGAGGTATCAAAGGGAAGAGCAAGTGCCGATACAGTTTGGGGTCAGCGGGGGTCGCAGGCTCTGCCAAGATGTAGCATTGTGCGCTACAAACTGCCTTAGGGTCGCCGGCTCTTGATTCTCCTGCGGGTTGACTTCCGAAGCCTCTCCCATGTTTGGGTATAGCTGCAAGGCAGCAGAGGTTTGAATTCAAAGTTTTCTTTCTCCTAGGTGGGTAGCTAGTCAAGGCTAACGAGCTTACTGGTTTAGGCACCAGTTACTCGCCTTTGCCCCTTCTCCAGTTTGTAAAAATAGTTTCGCCGGAACGGATATCTGAGCCACGTGAAGGAGTTGTACTGGTCATCAGAGGCTATTTGAGACGCAAGCCATTGGAAACATTTTATAGGTAGTGGACTGTTTATATCCATTACCACTTCCGGCAATACAATAAGTTTGTATTAAATCTAGAAAATCAATAATAAACAAGGCTTCACGTGAAACAACGATACCATACTACCACCTGTCGTTTAAGCATATTCGATTACTATTAAATAATTTTAACTCTCATGACATTTTAAAATGCCAGATAAAAACATTGTCTCGTTCCTTTTTTTTTTTTTGGTCATTGTTTATTTCTTTTTAACTCTTTAAGTGACTGAATTACATCACATGCTCTAAACTAGTCTAAACTATCTTGTCTTTTGTGTGTGTGTGTCTTGCGTGTATTTGTTTATATGTTTATATTCACAAAATGTCATTAAACTCATTTAAGTCTATTTTTTTAAATTTTATTTGAAACACAATTTATGATCTCAAACATTCCTTCAACAAGCTTTGTTTTCTTATAATTATTTATAGATTTTGCATTTATGTAGCTTTTTAACTTTAGCGGTCCGTTGACAGATTTGACTACATAAAGGGGTCACCGGGTCAGAAAAGTTTTGAGAACCACTGTTCTAGATGACAATTGCAATGAGATGTAAGAATGTGAACAATGTGGTGTGATGACAGTAATAAACAGCAGTAACAAGTTGACACTAATGAGCGCCTAGGTTTGATTAGAAGTGGGTCAAAACAAATGTGCTATTAAATCATCATAAAATTATATCCCAGTGGATCTCTATAATATGTTCAACACAAATGATTCTATCAATACCAAATAACTGTCCTTAAAAGCTTTCACTATCTCCCATTGCATGTCTTAGTTTAACCTTTGCTCCAACACTAATTCTCATCTGTCCCTTGACTTTCGTAGTAGGGGGTGACCTAACAGTTGACGTCACCTAATCCCTTTACTTCTCCCGGTCAGCAGCTGTTCTTAGCAGGCTATCAAGAGATAGAGACCAGTCCAATCTTACAGAGCTTATATCATCTCACTTTGTCTGTCTGGTAAAAAGTGTGTACACGTTATTTCTCCCACACCCATTCTCGGATCAAGCTGACACTTCGCACAATTATTCATTGACATAGACAAGACACGAGTCAATAAAAAAGTCACCAAAAATAAACACTTAATTACTGGCAATTCATTATTTTGTTTAATAGCTGCAATGGAAACTAATATTTCAGTATTCACAGATATGGCTACATTAGTTGGGCTTAGTCTCCTTAAATAGGCCTAATTGTTAACGCTATTTCTCCATCACGCGTTCTCCGATCAAGTTGGTACTTTAAACACGTATTTATTGTACCTAACAAAACATGAACCAATAAACAAAAATACTCTATTAGTCAATTAACTATTGGTAATTAATTATTTTACTTGATATCGAATAAGGGAAATAGCTTGAACATTGTTGGTAAATCTAGTTTTAAGGACGGAGTTCTGCCCCTTTAGATAAGCTTTGTTGTTTTTTAGATAAGATTTTTTATATTTTTCTTGTTTTATGTTGTCAACTTGTCCAGACATCTTATCTTTAAACAACTCTTCCTTAGTGCTCCCTCCGCTGACAACTGACCTCAACATAAAAATGGGTCTGTGTACAATGTTAAATTACAAATGCAACACATGAATCAATAAAAAGAAATAACTGACTGAATAGTAATTAAATGTTAAAATGTTAATTAATTAATTTCGTTTGGTATTGTTAAAAGGAAATAGTTCTTATAATATTGAGATATGTGACTGTAAATGTGGAGTTATTCCACCTAGATAATATATATATATATATACTCCATAGTTCGCAAGCAGACCTTTACTTTGGCCCCTAATTTACTTTAAAACATCTCCCCCTCCTCCCGAATCCTTTTTTTTTTTGTCTTAAGTTCTTGACCCATAAGGCGCAGTAATGTTATCTTCAAATTCTTTTCTTGTTGAAAATGGCCAACTATCATACCGATAACACAAAGTGCGAGTTCAACCAGGGTTAAAAGTTGAATTGTTTTTGACGCATGTAGGTTACATCTTTAGACTAATATTCTGTTTACAGTTAGAATAGTAAGGTCGTCGTACTGTTAGTAGTAACCTAAACATTGTTCAACCCACGGGCGTACTGCGTGTTAAAAGGGTGGGCGCCAAACAGATCATATTTTTTGTTCTTTTAAAAGGTTGTACATTCGGGCAGAACTAGCGATGCTAATAATCCCTATATGTATCGGTAATTGTATGCTTGATATGGGAGTAGCAGTGGCTCAACAAAAATGGCTAAGACGGATTTTAGGAGTCAGTTATAGTAATCGGGTTTCAAACAAGGAAATCCTATGCCGAACTGGGAGTCGACCACTTTATGAAATTGTGACAGAGCGTCGCGTGAGGTTTGCGGGACATGTTCTCCGACAAAATGAATTACGCATGCCAGGAGTTGCCATAACATCCAAACAGTGACGTCCTCGTATAAATTGGCGCCACACTGTCTTGGAAGACCCCAGAGCAGTCACTGAACACCTGGTGGTAAAAGGCTTCAGACATTGCCGGTGGCAGATCTTTGTGGAGATAGCTTGCCGCACAAAGCACCAAACGGCGCGGAAGATCTAAGTCTTAGTAAGTATGTAAATGAGAGTAACACAGTAACATCAATCAGGGCGACAACGTTCCGAGCACAGATAAAGTCCAGGCTTTCATCACATCACTATGAGATACATCGTGGTAGTACTAAGAACGAAAGCGGCCAACATAAATTCAAAAATTTGACAAATTAAAAACGAAACTATTACCAC
This sequence comes from Biomphalaria glabrata, assembly GCF_947242115.1. Lineage (NCBI taxonomy): Eukaryota > Metazoa > Mollusca > Gastropoda > Planorbidae > Biomphalaria > Biomphalaria glabrata. The sequence goes on along the minus strand of NC_074719.1, from coordinate 38,651,001 downwards.
ATTTTTGAATAACTAGATTAAAGGGCCTATTATACAACAAGAGGTGCCAGAAACTAGATCAAATAAAAACGTTGTTTTGAAGATTGCAATTCACTAACTCTACGCCATATGCTAGGACAAAGTCGTTCAATTCGCTCCTCTTCCCAAGAGACATTAGAGGGATAGAACGGGTTGTCTGAATCAGCCATGAAAACCAAAGACTTAGGAGTTTATGTCTCCACTTAACATGCACGGAAGTGTGGTCGAGAGGCCAAGTGCAATTGAACTTAGCTACCGACTCGGGCAGGGTTATGTTTACTGAGCGCCTAAAGGCAGCACGGAAAACCAACTCCTAGATACCCCCTTCCCCCCACTGGTCCACAAATGAGATTGGTCCAAAAGTGCTCTGAGCATGCTATAAGCATGAAAGTAGCGCTAAATAAAAGCTATAATAATAATGAAATAATAATGCACCGTTAGATTAACAAATGAATACCCGTAGGGTTATCTCTTATTTCGAAGGAACGACTTTAATTTATAGGGTGAAGAATATAAGATACTATTTCTCTTATTAAAAATGTTGAATTTATCTCGAATGAGGTAGCATCGTTCTTCTGAAATCTTTTGTGCAAAACAAAAAACAAACAAAAAAACAGCAGGCCTGCTACAACAAGCGCATTACAAGACGTCTTACTTAGCACAATGATGACCTTACAACACTTTACGCCCATTATATATGCATGTGAATTATGGTTCTTCAATTTTTCTATTTGATGTAATTTCGTTTTTTTTTAAAGCAAGTAACATCAAAATTTGTTTACAAAAATTAATCCCTCCTTTATAAAGCTAATGGCGGTCTATAATTTCTGTTTCTATTTTTGTTCTTGTAATGCTTCAGTATTGCAAGGAGTCTTTCCAGTGAGCTTTTCTTAATCAAGTTCTTCTAGTAACAGTCCAGAAAATGATTTCTATACAGGACGATGCGCAAAATGTTTATGATCGTCTAGTTATTTATTCAACTCTGTACTGAATACAAAGAAACATTTGAGTCGAGTTCGGGAATTCCCTCTGTAAGCAGGTTCAAATAGCCAAATTGAATTTCAAGATGATTAGCCTATATTTAAAAACATTACAACGGTCAAGGCAGAGTTCTCAATGTGAGGCCAATTAGCTCGAACTTTATTTTAATTCAGAAAAGGAACATAAAATATCAATTTTCAAGGAAAATCATTAAATCCGATTTCGAAATCATAGTCCATCTATTGCCGGTCCACCATTGAAGAGTTTACAAGCCAATAAGATGAATAAAAAAAAGAATATTGTTCTGTAGACGCAGGAAAATGCATTTATGTAGCACAAAATGCAGGATAACGCTTGACGCCGTGGCTTTGCACTTACTGGCTATAGAGGCGCTACTACAAAATATGAGAAACACTGACTTAAAATTTTATACATATTTATCACTTCACAGGCCTACTTCTTCGTGGCGAAGGACCTGGCCAGCTGCTTTGTTTTCCCACGCACAGATAGTCTGATAGAACGTTTTTTTTTTTTCAAAAGAGAATACAGCTCAACAGGAAAGGCTGTCTACATTAATTGTGAATGAATTTTTTTTTAAAAGAAACTTCGGCGCGTAGTTGACCGATGTTAAATCGAATATTAATTTAGCCACATCCAAAGGTACTCTGTGTTTGCAAAGAACTGTACCAGGAAAAAGAGAATGAGGCAGACAAAAAAAAGCTATGGGAAGACAACGTCAAAGAATGGACAATCCTGTCATTGGATGAAATTATATCCAAGGCAAAAGACAGAGAGGAATGGAGAAAGACGGTCAACAGATCTTGTGTGGTGGCCCAAGGGTTAAACAGACTAACGTGAATGTGAAGATTGCAAGTCAATACCATGTAAAAAAAAAATCTACTAAGACAACTTCAGCAACGACTCTGGTCTTCCCATATTAACTCCCGTCTCCTTTCCAAATGTGTGCATAAGTAGCCGCTGACCCTTACACACTCCGCTGTTCATTGTGCGTCTCAGTGGAGATCTTCATTTGATCTTCTAATCTACATTTAAGACTTATCTAACGATTAGCCAAGTGCTGTAGTCCGGGTCAGGTACAAAACCTAGATCAGACTGCTATGCTAATGTTTGTTATTTCAATACCGATGTAAAGGCTGGAAGAGTTTATCTACAACTTTCGTGCACTAATGTTACCTACTCGCCTCCTGTTACTGAACAAATAAAGTTTTGAATGCTTAGTCCTAGAAGACATTGTATACTATTGCTTGTATTTGAATTGTGGTCAGATCCTTTGCTGTTGAAACGACAAAAAAAAAAGTAAAGTTCCACTTTCAGACCTGGCCATCTCTAGGGCAGATGATGTAAAGTTCATCTGTTTCTGTGACCCACGGTGTAAGGAGGATGCCATGTGGCCAGCACAACGACCAACCGGCTTTACTTTTCTCCGAACTCATGTCAGGTACCCAGGCAGGTTTCAATATTTTCAGAAAGAACATCCGAATGAAATTATATCAAAGACAAATGAGAGATAAGAATGGAGAAAGAAAAATAACAGATCTTGTGTAGTGCCCCAACTAGGGTGTCATGTAGCCAGCACAACGACCAACCGCCTTTACTTTTCCCCAACTAATGACAGGTACCCATTAGAGCTGGGTAGACTCAGAAGTTGAAAATCCCAGTCTTCACCAGGATTCGTAACCCGGGACCCTCGGTTCGGAATAAATGATGTTATTGTTTTGAACAGGCTAAATCTCATATTCGAATCCTGAAAAAAAAAAGAAAAAAAATTTCGCTATATAATAAAATGTTCACGAAAATGGAGTCTACAAGATTACTATTCGTTTTAAATTAGGTCTAACTTATAATGCATACTAATTAGCTTTTTCTCTTAAAAAATCTGCTGCATAACTGATTTTAAAAATTAGAATTTTCGCTTTCAGGATAAAAAAAGTAGCCGTTGCATCAGAACTTTGAATGGTCTAAAATATTGTGATGTCGGATTTTCAATATCTTTTCTAGTTTACGAGATCTAAACGGGACGGACAGACGGACAGACATTTCACACAAAACTAATAGCGTCTTTTCCCCTTTCGGGGGCCGCTAAAAAGTTGTGAACATGAGATTAAAGAAGCCATCACTTGAAGATGAATTGGTTAAATACATGTTCAGTATCCAAAAGTATGTTCAGTATCCCACAGTATGTTCAGTATTCCACAGCATGTGCAGTATCCCACAGCATGTTCAGTATCCCACAGCACGTTCAGTATCCCACAGTATGTTCAGTATTCCACAGTATGTTCAGTATCCCACAGCACGTTCAGTATCCCACAGCATGTTCAGTATCCCACAGTATTTTCAGTATCCCACAGCATGTTCAGTATCCCACAGCACTCCCACAGCATGTTCAGTATCCCACAGCATGTTCAGTATCCCACAGCACGTTCAGTATCCCACAGCATGTTCAGTATCCCACAGCATGTTCAGTATCCCACAGTATGTTCAGTATCCCACAGCATGTTCAGTATCCCACAGCACGTTCAGTATCCCACAGCATGTTCAGTATCCCACAGCATGTTCAGTATCCCACAGCATGTTCAGTATCCCACAGCACGTTCAGTATCCCACAGCACGTTCAGTATCCCACAGCATGTTCAGTATCCCACAGCATGTTCAGTATCCCACAGTATGTTCAGTATCCCACAGCATGTTCAGTATCCCACAGTATGTTCAGTATCCCACAGCATGTTCAGTATCCCACAGCATGTTCAGTATCCCACAGCATGTTCAGTATCCCTCAGCACGTTCAGTATCCCACTGCATGTTCAGTATCCCACAGCATGTTCAGTATCCCACAGCATGTTCAGTATCCCACAGTATGTTCAGTATCCCACAGCATGTTCAGTATCCCACAGTATGTTCAGTATCCCACAGCATGTTCAGTATCCCACAGCATGTTCAGTATCCCACAGCATGTTCAGTATCCCACAGCAC